>NC_092338.1:168500000-168800000 GCF_046630445.1 Rutidosis leptorrhynchoides | reverse complement strand
TGAACTTATATCTTCTTGGATTCTTTCCGGTAATCCTTTCACAAACGCGTCGATCTTCTCTTCCTCATCTTCGAATGCTCCCGGACACAATAGGCACAATTCTGTGAATCGTCTTTCGTACGTGGTAATATCAAATCCTTGGGTTCGTAACCCTCTAAGTTCTGTCTTGAGCTTATTGACCTCGGTTCTGTGACGGTACTTCTCGTTCATCAAGTGCTTGAATGCTGACCACGGTAGTGCGTACGCATCATCTTGTCCCACTTGCTCTAGATAGGTATTCCACCATGTTAACGCAGAACCTGTGAAGGTATGTGTAGCGTACTTCACTTTGTCCTCTTCAGTACACTTACTTATGGCAAACACCGATTCGACCTTCTCGGTCCACCGTTTCAATCCGATCGGTCCTTCGGTTCCATCAAATTCCAAAGGTTTGCAGGCAGTGAATTCTTTGTAGGTGCATCCTACACGATTTCCTGTACTGCCAGATCCAAGGTTATTGTTGGTATGTAGCGCAGTCTGTACTGTGGCTATGTTTGAAGCTAGAAAAGTACGGAATTCCTCTTCATTCATATTCACGGTGTGTCGAGTAGTCGGTGCCATTTCCTTCAAAATAGTCAAATGGAACAAGTTAATCATACAGAATATTAAGAGTAGTTAATAGTATTTCGTAGCATAATATGAACTCATTTATAAAAGCTTTTTCTTCATATTAGCGTTTTATAAGTTTAAATTCGGGTAGTACCTACCCGTTAAGTTCATACTTAGTAGCTAATATACAATTCAACTACTACAATTCTATATGAAAAACTGATTGTAATAATATTTCGCGTTCAAACTTTTATACAATATTTTACAAACTTACAATATCGCTTATTTTACATAAAGCATGAAATATAGCACACAATAACTTTGATACAAGATAGTTGTGAAGATAATTCTAGCTAGTACACAAGTCGTTCAGCAAAGGCAATAAAGACACGTAATTCATACGTCCAGAAACAAGTCATGCATTCTGGTTTTACTAGGACTACTTCCCATCCTTGGTCTTGTGGAACATAACCGTTATGGCCGTTGATAAGACAGCGTGTTGTAACGTCGTCAAAGGGACGAGGGTTACGTAATGACCAACAGTCTCGTAATAACCTAAAAACCTCATTTCTTACCCCAATTACCGACTCCATCACTTGTGGGAACGTTTTGTTTAATAGTTGTAGCCCGATGTTCTTGTTCTCACTTTGGTGAGAAGCGAACATTACTAATCCGTAAGCATAACATGCTTCTTTATGTTGCATGTTAGCCGCTTTTTCTAAATCAAGAAGTCCAATATTCGGATATATTGAGTCAAAATAATTTCTTAACCCATTGCGTAAAATAGCATTTGGGTTCCCCGAAATATATGCGTCAAAGTAAACACATCGTAACTTATGGATTTCCCAATGTGATATCCCCCATCTTTCGAACGAAAGCCTTTTATAAACCAAGGCATTCTTGGAACGTTCTTCGAATGTCTTACAAACTGATCTCGCCTTAAATAGTTGTGCCGAAGAATTCTGACCGACTCTAGACAAGATTTCATCAATCATGTCTCCGGGTAGGTCTCTTAAAATATTGGGTTGTCTATCCATTTTGTGTTTTTATACTGTAAAATAGACAAGAGTTAGATTCATAAAAAAAATACTTATTAATACAAGCAATTTTTACATATATCATAAAGCATAAGCACACTATATTACTTATATTACACCACACGAATACAACTATCTTATTCCGACTCGCTTGTTTCTTCTTCTTCGGTTTTGGTTCGTTTTGCCAAGTTTCTAGGGATATATGATGTTCCCTTAATACGAGCCGTCGTTATCCACATTGGTTTAGAAAAACCTGGTGGTTTAGAGGTTCCCGGGTCATTGTTACAACTTAAGGACTTCGGGGGTTGACGATACATATAAAGTTCATCGGGGTTGGAATTAGATTTCTCTATTTTTATGCCCTTTCCCTTATTATTTTCTTTTGCCTTTTTAAATTCAGTTGGGGTAATTTCTATAACATCATCGGAATTCTCGTCAGAATCCGATTCATCGGAGAATTGGTAATCCTCCCAATATTTTGCTTCCTTGGCGGAAACACCATTGACCATAATTAACCTTGGTCGGTTGGTTGAAGATTTTCTTTTACTTAACCATTTTATTATTTCCCCCACCGGTTCTATTTCTTCATCCGGTTCCGATTCTTCTTCCGGTTCCGATTCTTCTTCCGGTTCCGACTCTTCTTCCGGTTCCTCTTCGGGAACTTGTGAATCAGTCCACGAATCATTCTAATTTACATTTGACTCTTCATTATTATTAGGTGACTCAATGGGACTTGTTCTAGAGGTTGACATCTATCACATAATATCAAACGCGTTAAGAGATTAATATATCACATAATATTCACATGCTAAAAATATATAGTTTCCAACAAAATTTGTTAAGCAATCATTTTTCAAGTAAACACGGTCGAAGTCCAGACTCACTAATGCATCCTAACAAACTAGATAAGACACACTAATGCAAAATTCTAGTTCTCTAAGACCAACGCTCGGATACCAACTGAAATGTTCCGTTCTTATTGATTAAAAACGTTCCATATTAATTGATTTCGTTGCGAGGTTTTGACCTCTATATGAGACGTTTTTCAAAGACTGCATTCATTTTAAAACAAACCATAACCTTTATTTCATCAATAAAGGTTTAAAAAGCTTTACGTAGATTATCAAATAATGATAATCTAAAATATCCTGTTTACACACGACCATTACATAATGGTTTACAATACAAATATGTTACAACAAAATAAGTTTCTTGAATGCAGTTTTTACACAATATCATATAAGCATGGACTCCAAATCTCGTCCTTATTTAAGTATGCGACAGTGGAAGATCTTAATAATCACCTGAGAATAAACATGCTTAAAACGTCAACAAAAATGTTGGTGAGTTATAGGTTTAACCTATATATATCAAATCGTAACAATAGACCACAAGATTTCATATTTCAATACACATCCCATACATAGAGATAAAAAATCATTCATATGGTGAACACCTGGTAACCGACATTAACAAGATGCATATATATAAGAATATCCCCATCATTCCGGGATACCCTTCGGATATGATATAAATTTCGAAGTACTAAAGCATCCGGTACTTTGGATGGGGTTTGTTAGGCCCAATAGATCTATCTTTAGGATTCGCGTCAATTAGGGTGTCTGTTCCCTAATTCTTAGATTACCAGACTTAATAAAAAGGGGCATATTCGATTTCGATAATTCAACCATAGAATGTAGTTTCACGTACTTGTGTCTATTTTGTAAATCATTTATAAAACCTGCATGTATTCTTATCCCAAAAATATTAGATTTTAAAAGTGGGACTATAACTCACTTTCACAGATTTTTACTTCGTCGAGAAGTAAGACTTGGCCACTGGTTGATTCACGAACCTATAACAATATATACATATATATCAAAGTATGTTTAAAATATATTTACAACACTTTTAATATATTTTGATGTTTTAAGTTTATTAAGTCAGCTGTCCTCGTTAGTAACCTACAACTAGTTGTCCACAGTTAGATGTACAGAAATAAATCGATAAATATTATCTTGAATCAATCCACGACCCAGTGTATACGTATCTCAGTATTGATCACAACTCAAACTATATATATTTTGGAATCAACCTCAACCCTGTATAGCTAACTCCAACATTCACATATAGAGTGTCTATGGTTGTTCCGAAATATATATAGATGTGTCGACATGATAGGTCGAAACATTGTATACGTGTCTATGGTATCTCAAGATTACATAATATACAATACAAGTTGATTAAGTTATGGTTGGAATAGATTTGTTACCAATTTTCACGTAGCTAAAATGAGAAAAATTATCCAATCTTGTTTTACCCATAACTTCTTCATTTTAAATCCGTTTTGAGTGAATCAAATTGCTATGGTTTCATATTGAACTCTATTTTATGAATCTAAACAGAAAAGTATAGGTTTATAGTCGGAAAAATAAGTTACAAGTCGTTTTTGTAAAGGTAGTCATTTCAGTCGAAAGAACGACGTCTAGATGACCATTTTAGAAAACATACTTCCACTTTGAGTTTAATCATAATTTTTGGATATAGTTTCATGTTCATAATAAAAATCATTTTCTCAGAATAACAACTTTTAAATCAAAGTTTATCATAGTTTTTAATTAACTAACCCAAAACAGCCCGCGGTGTTACTACGACGGCGTAAATCCGGTTTTACGGTATTTTTCGTGTTTCCAGGTTTTAAATCATTAAGTTAGCATATCATATAGATATAGAACATGTGTTTGGTTAATTTTAAAAGTCAAGTTAGAAGGATTAACTTTTGTTTGCGAACAAGTTTAGAATTAACTAAACTATGTTCTAGTGATTACGAGTTTAAACCTTCGAATAAGATAGTTTTATATATATGAATCGAATGATGTTATGAACATCATTACTACCTCAAGTTTAGTAGGTAAACCTACTGGAAGTGACAAGAAATGATCTAGCTTCAAAGGATCTTGGATGGCTTGAAAGTTCTTGAAGTAGGATCATGACACAAAAACAAGTTCAAGTAAGATTTTTACTCGAATTAAGATAGTTTATAGTTATAGAAATTGAATCAAAGTTTGAATATGAATATTACCTTGAATAAGAAAGATAACCTACTGTATATAACAAAGGTTTCTTGATCTTAGATGATTACTTGTAATGGATTAGAAAGCTTGGAAGTAAATTAGTAAACTTGAAGGGATTTTTGAAGTGTTCTTGAAGTGTTCTTCCTATGATGATTATAGCTTGATTCTTGAAGTGATTTTTGATGAAGATGATGATTAACTACTGGAAAAATACGTTCATAATAGTGTGTGTGTGTGTTGAGAGATAATTAGAAAGAGAATTGGAAGTGAAATGGAGTGAATGATGAGTGGTAATTGGTGAGTGGTGAGTGGGGTTAAAAGGAGTTCTAGTTAGTTGACTAGATCATGGTAGAAGTTAAAATTGATTAGTCATACATGACATAATCAAGAGTGGAATCCCATGCTAGTTCCTATTGGTATATACCCATAGTAAGTACGTTTTGAAGCTGTGTATAATACGGGTAAGAATACGACTAGAATTCTTGATGAAAGAAAAGAATGGGAAAGTAACTGTAACCATTTTCGTTAAGTATGAGTGTTTTGATATATGTCTTGAAGTCTTTCAAAAGTATTTTAATACATCTAAATACACTACATGTATATACATTTTAACTGAGTCGTTAAGTCATCGTTAGTCGTTACATGTAAGTGTTGTTTTGAAACCTTTAAGTTAACGATCTCAATTAATGTTGTTAACCCATTGTTTATTATATCTAATGAGATGTTAAATTATTATATTATCATGATATTATGATATATTAATATATCTTAATATGATATATATACATTTAAATGTCGTTACAACGATAATCGTTACATATATGTCTCGTTTCGAAATCCTTAAGTTAGTAGTCTTGTTTATATGTATATAACTCATTGTTAATATACTTATGGAGATACTTACTTATCATAATCTCATGTTAACCATATGTATAACCATATATATATCGTCATGTCGTTTTTACAAGTTTTAACGTTCGTGAATCGCCGGTCAACTTGGGTGGTCAATTGTCTATATGAAACATATTTCAATTAATCAAGTCTTAACAAGTTTGATTGTTTAACATGTTGGAAACATTTAATCATGTAAATATCAATCTCAATTAATATATATAAACATGGAAAAGTTCGGGTCACTACATCCTCCTACCTAGACCGTCCATTAAGGATGGCCTCGACATTCCAATGCAACCTACGTGTCACATCACTGGGGTACACACTCTTGCTACCAAACAACATCCGTGTGTCTTTACGTGAGACAATCGGAATCGACACTTTCCGCCTCACAATCGTCCATAAAGTGGAATAGTCCACTGACGATCTCCACGATTACGTTTCCCGACTGGGAAAATACAGTATCCTTCGCGATAACGAACTCGTACCGACCCAATAATAGTATCCGAGTTCAAAACAACCCAGATTTCCACTATGGGAGCACCCGCAATGTTAGCTTCACTCTCTCACTCCGAAATCTCAAACTTCACATTTGGTCTCGTACCGCACATTGGTACTACACGACCACCCTACATAAGAGTCTTACACTCCTTTCACCTCATCACCAGAATCTTCACGGAAAACATTCCGGAATTGTAACTCAAATTGTAATGCACGATCTCGAGTCGACATCAACAACCCATCACTCTTCCTTGTTAGGAACTCCGAATACCTATCGAGGCTTAGCATGGTACACTCTGACACTTCACTATACATAATACCACCGGAGCTTCCTCGGGCGGCAGCAATAACTCTCCCACTTAGGATTCAGGGTATTGTAACTCCAACTCACACATGACCATTCTCACCGTTGGTCATAAACACCAAATCACCGCAAGTTCACTTTAGGCTCTCAGAGCTGACATACACAATCACTTGAGATGTCATACACGTGACAACATCGCACCTTCATACCACAATTACAAATAACAGTCCTTCACCATTCGCAAAGCGAACTCCACCAAAGTCTCACATACCCTCTACGACTAGGCATATGCCACTCCGCTTAATCAGTCGCTCATCTCAGTCGAGATCACCCGACCTTCCTCGCAACGAACCTTTAATAACAATTGCTCACTCTCATGGAGAAGAGTGACCAATCCGGCGCAATAATTATATCGACCGCAATATCAACACTTCATCATAACCTTTGGCCTAACCGACCATTAAGTTCATCACCGGCTCACCGGTCATCTTTACCCTTCTATCACTTAAGAGCAACAAGATTCGCTCCTCCGTCACTTCATAAGAAGTTTTTACCGCAATGCTCTTAAACTTCAACTTTCGCAACCGTCGAATTACTATCACCCGTCGATCACTATTACAATCTTCGCTGCTTCCAAGGGTATCTCAAGGACACCCTAAGAACAAAGTGATCACACCATCACCGAAGTTGAACATCACACTAGCAGGTATAAGGAGGCACCTGACGAAGTGTCATGCAGACTCCCATCGCAACCTATCGAGATTTAGAAACTCGAACTTTGGGTTCCATACACTTGATGTCACCCATCTCTCCACAATAATGACCCGAAGTCATACCTACCGAAAAACCTAACGGTTTATTGTCTTTTCAAAAGTTCCTAGCGATCACACGCTACCTGCAATTTCTGCAAGGCCAAACGATATAGCCTAGCGAAATCTTCCTTCTAACACTAAGAGGTGCTTAGAAACACCAAGTCTTACACCCTTCCACACATCGACACAATCACTACTACTAGGGATATTTCGTTAGGAATGTTACCCTATAATCCACAACACACAAACACAATCATCGTCATACGGGTCACCCTCACATGAGTTTTAACAAACCGAGGACTCCTCGACTCACCAATTCCAAGGCGAATCACAACTAGAACCCTAACACGATTCTCTAACCACACACTCTACTGAGTGTAACTCAAAACTACAATCATTAGACTTGTCGCATTCCAGTATGGAATTCAAGTCTTCGTCGCACACACACGCACACCACTATGGGTTATCCTAGTTACGATGGGTAACCACAACCAATGACAATCTCAATAGTGCACCCACTACTTAGGGTGACTACGCACGCTCCGAACTCGTGAGTTTGCTCACTCACCTTAACTAACCGAATCCACCGTAACAATTTTCGACTCACAACAAATCCGATGTGACAACAAGCACATCACCCGAGATCACTATATCCTAGGAACCAATAAAAGATTCCTACTCGTCCTGATTCTACCCCAACCATGCCATGTTTCCTCCGCTCGGTACTTGTCATGTCATGCTTGGTGCCAAGATACACGGTTGTAATAATGGTGATCGGTTACTATTACAATTACGTACCTTACCATTTTCACATGGTCACGTAAAGTACTTTACCCGGACTGACGCGACATTCACACAAGATAACACGCGATAACTCCTAGTACCCGAATGACCAAGGTCCTTACCGCGAACTTGATCACTCAAACCGCCGAACATGCGAATCTCTCCAATAGATTCGTCCCTAGGACACCGCACCAATAGGTACCTGTATATATACACCAATATATAATATAGTAATAAATGTACACAAGTACACCACAACAACAAGTCAACCTACAACCTAGGTGACTATCACTGAAACAACGTCCAAGTTCGACTACTTACATTAGGCACTAGCTATCTAAGGTACTAATTTACACACGAAATAAGGCCCCCACATAATCATACTTTGGACAAGCGCTAGTCCTAGTTAGTCACCTACTCTAAGGCACTAAAAAAACTCAATCTGACTGGTATACCAACAAGTCCCGCAAATAGCGCATAACCGTCAATAAGTCTAAGAATAGGCACCTATTCCAAGGTCAGCTATTTCCCTTAGACTATGCTCTGATACCACTTGTAACGACACAACCAGTTATACAACCGAATACGCAAAATAAAATTTTTTTTATAACAGAGGGGTGCGCGGCGCGCAGCCCCTTCTGTGCGCGGCGCGCACAGACCATTTAGGCTTCTGTCCGAAATTTCCATTTTTGGTTTAAAGATCTCCCACTTCCCGACACTTTTAGACGAGACGCTTTTCAAAACAGATTTTATTAGGTAAAACTAATACGTTCCAATAATAAAATGAGTTTTACGACACCGGGCCCACATATGCCCAATTACCATTAAGTTAATAATACAAGTTTCAACCCAATTTTCATTTAGACAAGTTAGGACTCTATAACCCAACCCGATACCAAGAGCATAATCCCGGGGACTACCAAATCCCCATCCGTGTCTACATATCCAAAAGCTACCCCATCGAGCACAAGCGCTCCTACGCAACTAGTCTAACAACTAGCTAGCTTCATAACACAATACCTGTGAAAAGGAAACAACGAGAGGAGTAAGCATAAAGCTTAGTGAATGCAACAATTAAATACATACATATATAATATACCTACTTGCAAACACTTACACATATACCGCATACAAGATAGCAATATAATTAGCATACCATCTCAAGTACGAAGCTAATAATCTCCAAAACCGCAAATAGCATGAACAATAGCATATAATCGACATAATGTAATATGCTACAATACAATACACAACCATGGTTAACCATACTCTACTGGCTCTTTGGTTCACACCATACGCATCGATTATGATGCTACCGGCTCTTTGGTTCACATCACAACCCGAGTCATTCTCGCGCTAAAGTGCTACTGGCTCTTTGGTTCACACTCTAACAACTCGTGCCGTAGTGCTACCGGCTCTTTGGTTCACACTACAACACACGTACTATGACGCTACTGGCTCTTTGGTTCACATCATAGCACGCTCGCACATACTATGGCACTACAGGCCCTTTGGTTCATACCATAGCATACAAATAAATACATTATATACATACGCATATAATTAATCCACTCACCTTGGAATGCCCGCACAAGTCATCTGTAACATGATCTCCGTCCTCAAATCCGAGCAAGTAACCACCTATATCACACATAGGTACAATATACACATAAATAGCCATTCTCTAAAAGAGAACCCGATAAACATCCCTTAGCCGAGGGATCACACCTTGCTCGCCAAAAACCCACCCCTTTAACACCTAATGGACACAAACCAATTACCACTTCAGGTGGTAATTCAAGCCCATTTAACAAAGTATAATTTAACCCAAATGGTACTCGACACCAATTAGACCAAACCTAGGTCTTAACACTAAATTACTACTTAGGTAGTAATCATTTCAACGTCATTTAACACTTAACAAAAGTGTTTAACATCCATTTAACCAAAACTAGTGTCGTTACCAAATTCAACCCAATTAAAGTCAACCCATTTGACCTATGTCCCAAAACGCCCAAAATCACTAACGACTAGTGATTTTATTTCCAAAACATCAATTAACACCTAAATCAAGTATTTTCATACTTGATTTACCAAAACTTGACTCAAAACTTATTTTGACACCAAATCAAGGTTAACACTCATTTAACCAACAAACATGTTCTTACGAACAACTAAAACACCAACACACTTACAATCTAGTGAATTAACACCCAAACCATGAAGAATACTTCTAATTTCGTCATCAAACCCGAAACCCACAATAATTGGGTTTACTTACACTAGCAATATAACAAAACCCCCAATTTCATTAGAAATGGGGTTTAGAACCCTAGCAAGCTCAAACCCTAACATGAACAAGAATCATAACAATTAAATTCGGAGTTATAGAATGAGATGAACAACCTTAACACCCAAGCTTTTAATCGATTCAAGCTTCTTCTTTTCCAAAACCCCAAATCTCTCTCTAGAACTCTCTCCCTCTCTCTAAGATTGATGAGAGTGTTTGTGGATGTGAATGTGATCCAAAATTGGATCTAAAACTGCTAATATGGTAGAAAGTGCAGGTCTCTGATTTGTTGGAGTGAAGTTGGGGATAGAAAGATTACGGGTCTAGAAATTCTCTAAGAAACTACAGAGAAAATCATTCAAATTCAACAACGGTTGAAAACCGCCCAAAGTCGACAAAAGAGCTACGCGAACATTAAGGGAAAAGATATAGAATTTGAGATTGGAGAAATGGTCATGCTTAAGGTTTCACCTTGAAAGGGCGTTGTTCCATTTGGTAAACGGGGGAAACTAAACCCAAGGTACATTGGGCCATTCAAGATTATAGATCGTGTCGGACCAGTAGCTTACCGACTTGACTTACCTCAACAACTCGCCGGAGTACATAATACTTTTCATGTCTCGAATCTGAAGAAATGTTTTACTAAAAAAGATCTCTCTATTCCGTTAGACGAAATTCAAATCAATGAAAAACTTCAATTCATCGAAGAACCTATCGAAATAATGGATCGTGAGGTTAAAAGACTTAAGCAAAATAAAATACCTATTTTTAAGGTTCGATGGAATGCTCGTAGAGGACCCGAGTTCACCTGGGAACGTGAAGATCAGATGAAGAAAAAATACCCGCACCTATTTCCAGAAGATGCGTCAATACCTCCAACAGCTTGAAATTTCGGGACCAAATTTATTTAACGGGTAGGTACTGTAGTGACCCGAACTTTTCCATGATTATATATTATATGAGATTAATATTTACATGAATAAATGTTTCCAACATGTTAAGCAATCAAACTTGTTAAGACTTGATTAATTGAAATAGGTTTCATGTAGACAATTGACCACCCAAATTGACCGGCTATTCACGAACGTTAAAACTTGTAGAAACTATATGATATATATATATATATATATATATATATATATATATATATATATATATATATATATATATATATATATATATATATATATATATATATATATATATATATATATATATATATAGTTAACATGATATTATGATAAGTAAGTATCTCATTAGGTATATTAACAATGAGTTATATACATAATAATGAGACTACTAAGTTAAGGAAACTCGAAACGATATATATAACGATTATCGTTATAACAACGTCTTACTAAATACATATGTATCATATTAAGATATTGTTACACTATATTTAACATGATAAAATGATAATTATATATATCATTAAGTATGTTAACAATGAACTACATATGTAAAACAAGACTACTAACTTAAGAATTTTGAAACGAGACATATATGTTACGATTATCGTTGTAACGAAATTTTAATGTATATATATCACATTAAGATATATTCATACATCATAATATCATGATAATGTAATAATTTAATATCTCATTAGATATAATAAACATTGAGTTAACAACATTAAATGAGATCGTTAACTTAAAGGTTTCAAAACAACACTTACATATAACGACTAACGATGACTTAACGCTCAGTTAAGATGTATATACATGTAGTATATTAAGATGTATTAGTACAATTTTTAAAGACTTCAAGACACATACCAAAGTACTTCTACTTAACAAAAATGCTTACAATTACATTCTCATTCATTTTCATCAACAATTCTACTCGTATATACCCGTATTCGTACTCGTACAATACACAGCTCCTATATGTATATACTATTGGTATATACACTTCAATGATCAGCTCTTAGCAGCCCTCATTTAGTCAATAAATATGTGGAACCATCATTTGGCAACTAGCATGAATCATTACACTAAAAATCAAATTACAACTTGCATATATGGACACCCCCATTCACGAATTCAAGCACACACTTATACACTTTCTTTTTTCAACTTTCATGCATCAAACACATCTCTCTCAAGTTCTATCTTGATGTTCTAAGTGTTCTTCATCATATTCATCAAAATATACATCAATCTAGCTCATAAATTCAACCTTTGATCAACCTACAAAACAACTACTCAAGAACACTTCAATAACACTTTCAAGTTTACAAGTTTACTTCCAAGCTTTCTAATCCATTCCAAGTAATCATCTAAGATCAAGAAACCTCTATTATTTACAATAGGTTATCATTATAATTCAAGGTATAATTCATATTCAAACGTTGATTCAATTTCTATAACTATAAACTATCTTAATTCGAATAAAAATCTTACTTGAACTTGTTTTCATGTCATGATTCTACTTCAAGAACTTTCAAGACATCCAAGATCCTTTGAAGCTAGCTCAATTCTTGTCACTTCCAGTAGGTTTACCTACTATAATTAAGGTAGTAATGGTATTCATAACATCATTTGATTCATATATATATATATATATATATATATATATATATATATATATATATATATATATATATATATATATATATATATATATATATATATATATATATATATAACTATCTTATTCGAAGATTTAAACTTGTAATCACTAGAACATAGTTTAGTTAATTCTAAACTTGTTCGCAAACAAAGTTAATCCTTCGAATTTAACTTTTAAAATCAACTAAACACTTGTTCTATATCTATATGATATGCTAACTAAATGATTTAAAACTTGGAAACACGAAGAACACCGTAAAACTGGACATACGCCGTCGTAGTGAAACCGGGGGCTGTTTTGGGTTAGATAATTAAAAACTATGATAAAATTTGATTTAAAAGTTGTCCTTCTGGTAAAATGATTTTTCTTATGAACATGAAACTATATCCAAAAATCATAGTTAAACTCAAAGTGGAAGTATGTTTTTCAAAATGGTCATCAAGACGTTGTTCTTTCGACTGAAATGACTACCTCTTACAAAATTGACTTGTAACTTGTATTTACAACTATAAACTTATACTTTTTTGTTTATTTTCATAAATTTTAGTTCATTATGAAATCATAGAAATTGGATTCACTCAAAACGGATTTAAAACGAAGAAGTTATGGGTAAAACAAAATTGGATATTTTTGCTTGTTGTAGCTACGTGAAATTTGTAACAAATCCATACTAACCATAACTTAACTAACTTATATTGTATTATACATGTCTTGATAGACCATAGACGCGTATACAATGTTTTGACATATCATATCGACGACATCTATATATATTATTTGGAACAACCATAGACATTCTATATGCGGTAATGATCGAGTTAGCTATATAGGGTTGAGGTTGATTCCAAAATAATATATATACTTTGAGTTGTGATCGAGTCTGAGACTTGTATACACTGGGTCGTGGATTGATTCGAGATAATATATATTGATTTATTTTTTACTACTAACTGTGGACAATTATTTGTGGACTACAAACGATGGACTATTAACTTAACAAACTTAAATCGTTAAAATGTAATAAAATATGGTATAATTATATTTCGATCATAATTTGATATATATATATATATATATATATATATATATATATATATATATATATATATATATATATATATATATATATATATATACTTGTTATATGTTCGTGAATCAACCCGTGGCCAAGTCTAATTCTCGGCGAATTGATAATCTGTGAAAGTGAATTATAGTCTCATTTTTACTATCTAATATTTTGGGATGAGAATACATGCAGTTTTGTAATTTTTTTACAAAATAGACACAAGTACTTGAAATTTCATTCTATGTTGGATTATGAATACCGAATATCAACCTTTTAGCTTGGTAGCCTAAGAATTAGGGAACAGACACCCTAATTGACGCGAATCCTAAAGTTAGATCTACGTGCACTAAGTCCCCCATACTGGAAAATGGTATGCTTTAGTACTTCGAGTTATTAATACAGATGGATTTCTGTTTTGGGGATATTCTATATGCATTTTGTTAATGTCGGTTACCAGGTGTTCAACATATGAATGGTTTTTATGCAGTTTGCAAGTTTTTGAAAAATAGAAATGGAAATCTTGTGGTCTATTATTACGATTTGATAAATATATAGGTTAAACCTATAACTCACCAACATTTTTGTTGACTTTTAAGCATGTTTATTCTCAGGTGATTATTAAGAGCTTCCGCTGTTGCATGCTAATTTAAGGACAAGAATTGGAGTCAGCATGCTTGTAATATATTGTTTAAAAACTGCATTCGGAGATTTAAATCGATGTGTAATATTGTTGTAAACCAATATGTAATATTCATGTGTAAAACGTTATCTTTTAGATTATCATTAGTTGATAATCTACGTTATGATTTTTGAACCTTTATTGATAAAATAAAGGTTATGGTTTGTTTTTAAATAAAATGAATGCAGTCTTTGAAAAACATCTCATATTGAGGTCAAACCTCGCAACGAAATCAATTAATATGAAACGTTTATAATCGATATGAACGGGACATTTCATTATCAACCGCCAAGGCCAAACTTTAATCGAAATCAAAACATTCTTTACAATCCAAATGGACCCAATAATATCTCATATAACCAACAAGGTCTGAATAACCAACCAACTCAAAACAACACTTTCAATCAACAAAGACCTGGTTTGTATAAACCACCACAACAAACCGAAGAGAAAAAGTCAAATCTGGAAGAAATGGTACAAAAGCTAGTTGAATCTCAAACACAATTTATTGCAACTCAAACCCAAACGAATGAGAGGTTTGATCAGTCATTTAGAACTTATCAAGCTTCCATTTTGAATCTAGAAAAACATGTAGGTACTCTTGCTAGCATGATGAGTGAGAGGGAATAAGGAAAGCTACCAAGTGATACTGAAGTAAATCCTCGGAATGAGAATGTTAATCTGGTGTCAACAAATTCTGAAAAACCAGCACCAGAAGATGGAAAGGTTTTAGATGTGAGTAACAATGAAGAAGTTACAACACCACCACCACCCGAGTGTGTAAAGCCAGTGGTAGCACCATACAGACCACCCATCCCATTTCCAAGAAAAGGAGTTGAGTATGAGAAAGTAATCGGTAATAAAGTTTGTGATATCTTTGGAAAGAAGAAGAAGAATAATAAGGTGCAAGAAACAAAAACCGTAAAAATAAACCCGATGAAGATAGTTTCACTGAAACTTCCACCAAGGTTAGGTGATCCGGGTAACTTTATTGTTCCTTGTCTACTTAGTGATTGTGTCATGTATGATGCACTAGCAGATTTAGGTGCAAGTGTGAGTGTTATGCCTCTTTCATTATATAAGAGATTAAGAGTAGGTGATTTAAGTCCAACGGAAATGAGTATTCGACTCTTTGATCAAACCATTAGGCACCCAGTTAGAATTGCTGACAACCTACCCATTCAAGTAGGTAATTTAACCTTTCTAGTCGAATTTATTATCATTGACATAGAAGAGGACTCAAACATTCCTCTAATTTTAGGTCGACCATTCTTAGCGTCCACCGGGGCGTTTATTGATGTAAGAGAGAGTAAAATGACACTTAGTGATGGTGACAAATCGGTCACCTTTGTGATTCGAGAGTCTAAATCTCCACCAACCAAAACCGCTGAACCAATAAAAATGATTAGTAAGAACCATATTGTTTTACCAACTCTAACGGTAGTGCTTAAAAATAATAAAACGCCTAAGTGTGGGGAAGATGAAGTAACACCTAATGATGACTTGATAACAAAGAACCCCGTCGTTGATACAAAATTAAATGACCCCGTTATTAATAGTTCAATGAAGAAACTTTATAAACGGGTTTACGATGCTAGAATTAAGGGAAACTTTATGTTATGTAACCGGTTAGTATCCAATCTGTCGCCTAAAGAAAAGGCAAAACTAGTTGAATTTGTGGATAATACAGAAGAAGTCGGCCACTGGCTTAAAGCAAAAGTCACAGATATGCAAGTTGATTATGGTCCAAGAGAAATTGACAATGAAGTTAATCACAATTTCGACACCACAGCTACCTAAGTGTGGGAAGATTCAAATGTTCTAAGAAAAAAAAATATTGTCTAGAGTTAGTTGTTCTGTTCTCGTGTAGTTCCGAGAATGGAATCTGATTGGTCTTTTCCGCTAGCAGACACTAAATAACTAGTTTTCTTCCCCCATTCTGAAATTTTTGTTTTGTAGGTTTTATATGAAATTAATATGCATTTTAAATTTAAGTTTTATGTGAATTTAAAAATAAAATTTACTTTATTTCATTAAGTTTAAAAAAATGATTTCTAAAATTTGTCGTGAGTTAAACACTTGGTCATAGAACCGAAATTGCTTTACCCTAGGACGGGGCAAAAAATTTTGTTATCATTATTTTAATATTATTGATCTAAAGTATGCTAAAAATATTATATGAACGTGGGGTAATATACCAAACTTTAAAAATATGTATATATATGTTTGTATTTTATGTTATATACAAAACAGGGTAAAACATCGCACTTTCAAAGACTGGCATTAAAGTTCAATAAAAGTTACTAATTTTAATGACAAGACGTAAAATATCAAATGTGATATAAAACAATATGTTTGCAAAATCGGTATTTTTATCATTTTCTACGCTAATCACCCTCATGAATTTAAATTTTTACTGATTTCATGCAAATGAGGGCATTGCAAGATCTCAAGTGTGGGGAAGGGTTATAAATTCTCTCAGGTTTACACTTGGTTTAATTGTCAAATTTTATGAAAATTTGAAAATTTTTCAACTAAATGAATTCAAAATCATGTTTATACATATTTATGAACAATAAAACTAGGTGATAATACTGAAATTATTGTTACCTCGGAGAGAACATAATTTGAGAAACAAACCAAAATGTTTGAATTCATTTAAAATGGAATAGAAGAGAATAAAAATACAAAGAAAGAAATAAAATAAAAGCTAAGTGTGGGAAGAATTTACCAAGTTCTTTAAAACATATATCACATATTTTTGTACAGCTTATTGCAGGCACTTTTGCTTTGGCTAAACTAATCAGTTTTATCCGGTTAATTGTAATATATTTGAAAGAAAGATGGATCTACATGATGAATCAATTCCATCATTAAAAGGAAGTAAAGTCTTCCGAAAAAGACACGCGCTTCTTGATTTAGGTCAGGAAGTTGTCGTCCAGACCAGCTGTAGGTTGACGAAAAATATAGAAAAGTCATCTCTAAAATCAGCAGGAAATCCATGGGCCTCAGCATCAAACAGGGTCGCCAAGTGGTCAGACTTATCCTAACCATGAGAGGATCTGTCTCGTAAAATAGGGAGGGTGCCGTGCAAATTAGCTTGATAAGACTAATGAATCAGACCTCCAGAAAGGATAATCTCCTTAAAGATTAAAAATCGGCATTTAAGCCTGATATTACTCAATCCTTGAGATTGACTTTAAAGATTGAGAATTACAAAATCATGGAATTTAATGATATCTAAACTCGAGCTTGAACGAGAAAATATTTTGATCAAATTAAAACCGATTTATTTTCTGAAAACCTATTTTTAATGCGTTCATTACCATTGAACGTAAAATCCTAGGAATTCACCTGGAATTCATTAGGTCACCTGAACCAAATTGGGTGTCAACCGTAAGAACGGTGGTTGCATAGCATGGTCGAAGACAGGACCTTGTGCCAGACCGAAAAATTACAGGGTGATCTTTACTATTTCTCCTACAAAGGATAGTAATTGCATCCGACACGTTGTGGACCATGAACATCTGCATGTCATTAGACATTACCTTAACAGTTGTTTGTTCAACGCTTTCCTTTACAACCGGACGGTAATTTACCGAAAGGTAATATACGAGACAAGTAAACGGGACGTGTTGCTTTCCTAATACAAGGTTAGCAAGTGGGTGACACAAAACCATAAGTTTTGAGCAAAAATTTTCAAATCTGAAACCCACAAAACCCACAAAACCCACAAAACCCACAAAAACATTTTGCAAACACCGGTAAAGGGTTATTCGGGAAAACTTGTCTAGGGTAAAAGCTAGCATGAATTTTCAAAAGATCAAATGTTTTCATAAAGATCCATTTTCCTTAAAGGATCTAAATTTTCATAGTCATGTGGGACTGTAAACCACATCGTTACTATCATTGTTCATACCTCTGTATCAAAATCACTGATGTACAAAGTGTGAGAATAAAAAAAGTGATTCGAGTGAAGTGTGATTTTAATTTCAAGTTCTGTATTGGTTGAGGACAAGCAACGATCAAGTGTGGGTATATTTGATAATGCTCCAAATGAACATATATTTAGGCACAATGTAGAGACTCGTCCTAATTCATCCGGACGAAGTCTATATCGATTATAAACAATTCACAACAGTTGATTACATCGCGAGGTACTTGACCTCTATATGATACATTTTACAAACATTGCATTCATTTTTGAAAAGAAAATCTTTCATTACATCGAAAGTTGACAACATGCATACCATTTCGTAATATATCTTACTATAATTGACTTAATAATAATCTTGATGTACTCAATGACTCGAATGTAACGTCTTTTGAAATATGTCATGAATGACTCTAAGTAATATCTCTAGAATGAGCAAATGCACACCGGAAGATTTCTTTCGTACCTGAGAATAAACATGCTTTAAAGTGTCAACCAAAAGGTTGGTGAGTTCATTAGTTTAACATAAACAATCGTTTCCAGCATTTTAATAGACCACAAGATTTCATATTTTCATTTCTCATAAACATACGTCCCATGCATAGAGACAAAAATATCATTCATATAGATAGAACACCTGGTAACCGACATTCACAATATGCATATAAGAATATCCCCATCATTCCGGGATCCTCCTTCGGACATGATATAAATTTGGAAGTACTAAAGCATCCGGTACTTTGGATGGGGCTTGTTGGGCCCGATAGATCTATCTTTAGAGTTCGCGTCAATTAGGGTTTTGATAGTGCTCCAAATGAACATATATTTAGTAGCAATATCCTCCCAATATGTAAATTATTTAGTTGTAATTGTCCTATTTTAAGTTGTAATCGTTTATATTAAATAAGTGCGAAGACAAAAGGCGAAAACGACGATTTGAAGACGCAAATGACCAAAAAGCTCAAATGTACAAGATACAATCCAAGTGGTTCAAATTATTGATGAAGAACGTCTAAAAAAGATAAGAGTACAAGTTACAAAACGCAAAGTACAAGATATTAAATTGTACGCAAGGACGTTCGAAAATCCGGGACCAGGACATGAGTCAACTATTGATAAGGCTAAAAAGGAACATATATTTCATAGCATTATCCCCCAAGAAAGACAGGATTTTAGTTGTAATTGTTCCATATTCAAGTAATATTCGTTTATATTTAATAAGTGCGAAGACAAAAGGCGAAAACGAAGAATTGAAGACGGAAAGGTCCAAAATGCTCAAATGTACAAGATACAATTAAAGTGGTTCAAATTATTGATGAAGAACGTCTAAAAATGACAAGAGTACAAGTTGCGGAACGCAAAGTACACGATATAAAATAATACGCGAAGACGTCCGAAAATCCGGAACCGGGACCCGAGCCAAGAAGAAACGCCCGACGCAACGGACCAAAAATATCTAGTCTACTATGCACAAGAATAAAATATAATATATAAATAATTATATTAATTATTTATATATTTATATTTATTTTATATTATGTCGGCAAAGCTATGTGACAAACGTATGTGAGCTGTCCAGCATAGCCATGCGACTCGCATGGATTTATGCCTATTTCCCATGCGAGTCGCATGAGGATCAGATTCAGCTCAGGTCCTATAAAAGGCCAGTTTTCTACTCGTTTTTAGGAGACCACACACAAATAATAATAATAATACTCCATAAGATAATAAATATATATATATATATATATATATATATATATATATATATATATATATATATATATATATATATATATATATAGTATAGATTAGTGTTATATTAGATTAGTTCGGGTTATGTAAAGGTTATTTTACGGGGTTTTGAAGTCGAAATTCTGTCCGTGTAACACTACGCGATAAATACTCAATGTAAGTTATGTTCTCCTTTTTAAATTAATGTCTCGTAACTAAGTTATTATTATGCTTATTTGAGCCGAAGTAATCATGATGTTGGGCTAATTACTAAAATTGGGTAATTGGACTTTGTACCATAATTGGGGTTTGGACAAAAGAACGACACTTGTGGAAATTAGACTATGAGCTATTAATGGGCTTTATATTTGTTTAACTAAATGATAGTTTGTTAATGTTAATATAAAGATTTACAATTGGGCGTCCCTATAAATTACCATATACACTCGATCGGACACGATGGGCGGGGTATTTATATGTACGAATAATCGTTCATTTAACCGGACACGGGAATGGATTAATAGCCACTAGAATAATCAAAACAGGGGTGAAATTACATTCAAGGGTAATTGGTGTAATTGTTAACAAAGTGGTAAAACCTTGGTTTACACGCAGTCGATAACCTGGTGTATTCATTAAACAAAGTATTAAAACCTCGTTACAATTCGAATCCCCAATTAGTTGGAATATTTAACTTCGGGTATAATAATAATTTGACGAGGACACTCGCACTTTATATTTATGACTGATGGACTGTTATGGACAAAAACCAGACGGACATATTAAATAATCCAGGACAAAGGACAATTAACCCATGGACATAAAACTAAAATCAACACGTCAAACATCATGATTACGGAAGTTTAAATAAGCATAATTCTTTTATTTCATATTTAATTTCCTTTATTTTATATTTAATTGCACTTCTAATTATCGCACTTTTATTTATTGTTATTTAATCGCACTTTTAATTATCGTACTTTTTAATTATCGCAAGTTGATTTTATCGCACTTTTATTATTCGCAATTTCATTATCGTGTTTTACTTTACGCTTTAAATTAAGTCTTTTATTTATTTAATATTTTACATTAGGTTTTAACTGCGACTAAAAGTTTTAAAATCGACAAACCGGTCATTAAACGGTAAAACCCCCCTTTTATAATAATATTACTACTTATATAATTATATATATTTTGTATAAATATAGTTAAAAATATAGTAAGTATCACCAGCTCCCTGTGGAACGAACCGGACTTACTAAAAACTACACTACTCTACGATTAGGTACACTGCCTATAGTGTTGTAGCAAGGTTTAGGTATATCCCATTTGTAAATAAATAATTAAAACTTGTGTAATTTGTAACGTATTTCGTAGTAAAATATAGTACTATCACGTACCCCCACGCTACCACATCAAGTTTTTGGCGCCGCTGCCGGGGAGTCGGCGAAACTATCTATTTTTCATTTTTGTATATATATATATATTTATTATTTTTAGAAAAACAATATAAAATCCTAAAAATTAAAAAATTTAAAAATCTAAAAATTTAAAAAAATTAAAACCGAAAAGAAAAAAAATATATATATATATTTTTATATAATTTTAAGATTTTTATTTATAAAATTATCAAATATTTCTATTTTTAGTTTTATAAAAATATTAAGTTTTTATTTAAATTATATATATATTTTATTTAATATTTAAAACAGAAAATATAAATAAATATAAATAATACGGTTGAGCCTGTCATTTGACCCCCCTCATTTGAACCGGCTCTGGAGGTCATGCGACTCGCATGACCCTTAGCCTGAACCCCATGCGAGTCGCATGAGGGGTCTGACAGGGCCACATACAACCCTACTTTCGCATTAAATACGGTATTTTATTTATTATTATTAATATAAACCCTAATTAGTTTATTAATTTAATATTAATTAGTTTTAATTCTTAATTAATTTGTATTTTACTTTTAATTAGTTTTATTAATATATAAATTAATATCTTTAATAAATAATAATATAAAAATAATATTATTTTTTTTATAAAAATTATTCTTTTTCTCAACTTTTTATATATTTTTATATTTTGTATCTTTTAGTCGTTTAGCGTAATATTTGTATTTTGTCGTTCGTACTCAGTTTTAAATATAGATTTTGCCGTAGTTTATTTTTATATTTCTAGATTTTTAGGTTTGCCGTAAAATCCCTTAAGTACTTATTCCTTAGACTAAGATTTAGGTGCTTTAGAATTTTGCGACGCCATTTTTCGTACGACTTTCTTACTTTTATTTTTCGACGTCTATTTTTCTACCTTTTTATTTTTCGACACTTTTCGACGCGCAATCTATTTCTTTCTATTTTCTCGACACTCTAGTTTTTAGGACCTAGAATTTTCTCTATTTCTTATCTAATATCTCAAACAGAAAGAAAAATTATTTAAGCGGTTAAATTAATGGACGTTGACATTTTTCTGGTTCGTAGTAATAGTTGGATTTGTTAGTGGCTAGTTGTGGGCTTCCGATTTAAAGGGTCCTGGCTACCTGCTGCATCTTTTGGCTATTCGAAACGTGGGCAAAATCAGAAAAGTCTATTAATTGGACAACTTATATAAGTTTTTCTATTTTTATAACTAATAGGATAATTCGTGAATGCACCACATTGTAGCTAAAATTTGGCCATCGCAATAAAATGGAAAATTTTGAAAACAAGGCCTTGGAAACTCTTTTTGAACTCCAAAATCAATTAAATCAATACTCTCAACCGAGTGTTGATGACAATTCGGTCAGTCAATCTTGGATCGCGAACGACGAAACAATAACTGGTTGTGAAATCTGTGGAGATTATCACTCAACATGGGAATGTTACTATTACGTTCCTACTGAAAATTACGCACCCACAGAACCTGAATGGAACGATTATGAAGAACACAATTCTAATTGGGATTATTCCCAAGAAGATATTCAAACTCAACAACCAGAAGAACTTGAAGATTCTTTAGATTATATGAGAATCAAACTCGAAGAACTTGATGCTCAAAAGGAACAAATGAGAGAGTTTGTAAATAGGCAAGCTGAAACTCTATCAGATTACACACCTGTTGATCTGAGGAGTATTGTGCAAGAAAATCTCAAATCATCGAATTTTGATGAATTCGAGAGCTCCGAAATCACCAACTATCCCGATGATAATTCTTATTCAGCCTTACCAATTTCACAACATATCGACACATTAGCCTCTACCGACGAAGAAGATGTAAGGGTGACAAATTGGTACTCTTGGGAAAACGATAATGTTGAAAATTTTACCCCCGAGACCAAAATGGTGAGACCAATAAGTACCGTTAATGAAGAAGAATCTACTCCAATCCCGAAATTCACCATTCCACAACCTTCCAACCCAATATTCTCAAAAGACGAGTCATCTACCGAAGATGAACTACGAGCTTTAATAGATAATGACACCTCGGATTTCACCCAATTGGGTAATAGAGGTGAAAACTTTGATCCCGAGAATAAACGGAAGGAAATGTTAGGAATTGTCCACCCTATAGTATGTATGTCGGTGTATATCGATCCATTTGACCAAGAACCAGAAAAGAGACATATACATTTACTAAAAGCTACATTTAAAAAAGAATTAGGTAGTGACGATCGGGTGAGTCTAAACTTTAAACCCATTGATATATTATACACCACCCGTGATGCAAATAACTGGCTCACTATTTTAATTCGTGGAACTTATTCCACCGATTTCACATGTCGTCAGCTAAGTGTGGGGAAGTCTAACCCCACTTAACGTTAAATTAGGGGTTCGGATTAGTGCATAACTCGTTAATAAACATGCATAATAAATTAGGGTAAAAGATGCATTTTCAAAGATTAGCAAACAGTTCAGAAAAGCAACCATTTTTGAAAAAAAAACATGTGTGATAATACAAGAAGGAATGAACGATGAGGCGCGCCATCTATCATTCGTCGAGCTTTGTAAGTACAAACTAGGTATTCTTAATCACTTTTCTACACTAATCACCCTCATGAATTTATAATTAGAGTCTGATTTCATGCAAATGAGGGCATTGCATGATCTCAAGTGTGGGGAAGGGTTATAAATTCTCTCGGGTTTACACTTGGTTTATTTGCCAAATTTTGTGAAAATTTGAAAAAAATTTCAACTAAATGAATTTAAAATCATGTTTATACATATTTATGAACGATGAAAACTAGGTGTTAATACCGAAATTATCGTTACCTTAAAAAGGACATAAATTGAGAAACAACCCAAAACGCTTGAATTCATTTAAGAATGGAATAGAAGAGAATAAAAAGGCAAAGAAATAAACTAAGTGTGGGGAGAATGTACCAAGTTATTCAATTAAAAATTATCTATCACATGTTTCTGTAAAGTTATTGCAGGTGCTTTTGTTTTGAACTAAATTAATAGTTTTACCCGGTTTATTGTGATACTTTTGAAAGAAAGATGGATCTACACGATGAATCAATTCCATCATTAGAAGGAAGTAAAGTCTTTCGAAAAAGACACGCGCTTCTTGATTTAGGTCATGAAGTTGTCGTCCAGACCAGCTGTAGGTTGATGAAAAATCTAGAAAAGTCATCACTAAAATCGGCTGGAAATCCACGGACCTCAGCATCAAACAGGGTCGCCAAGTGGTCAGATTTATCCTAACCATGAGAAGGATTTATCTCGTACAATGGGGGGCACCGTGCAAATTAGCTTGATAAGACTAATGAATCAGATCCCCAGAAAGGATAATCTCCTTAAAGATTAAAAATCAGCTTTTAAGGCTGATATTACTCAATCCTTGAGATTGACCTTAAAGATTGAGAATTCAAACTCATAGAATTCAATGATATCTAAACTCGAGCTTGAACGAGAAAATATTTTGATCAAAATTATAAACCGATTTGTTTTCTGAAAAACCCATTTTCAATACGTTCATTACCATTGAACGTAAAATCCTAGGAATTCACCTGGAATTCATTAGGTCACCTGAACCAAATCGGGTGTCAACCGTAAGAACGGTGGTTGCATAGCATGGTCGAAGACAGGACCTTGTGCCAGATCGAAAAATTATAGGATGATCTTTACTATTGCTCCTACAAAGGATAGTACTAGCATCCGACACGTTTATAGACCATAATCATCTGCATGTCACAAGACATTGCCTTAACAGTTTCTTGTTCATCGCTTTCCTTTACAACCGGACGGTAGTTTACCGAAAGGTAATATACGGGACAAGTAAACTGGACGTGTTGCTTTCCTAATACAAGGTTAGCAAGTGGGTAACACAAAACCACAAGTGTTGAGCTAAAATTTTCAAATCTGAAACCCACAAAACCCACAAAAATATTTTGCAACACCGGTGAAGGGTTATTCCGGAAAACTTGTCTAGGATAAAATCTAGCTTGAATTTTCAAAAGATCAAATGTTTTCATAAAGATCCAATTTCCTTAAGGATCTACATTTTCATAGTCATGTGGGACTGTAAACCGCCTTTCAAATGTGCACTTTGCTTTGGAAACCGAAAGTAAATCGGCTATTTGATTGTAAGTGTCGTTGACCTAAACCCAAGGCAACTGTGGATGACACACCCACCTTTAACTATGGTTCTATCATTACTATCATTGTTTATACCGCTCTATCAAAATCACTGATGTACAAAGTGTGAAGAATAAAGAAGTGATTCGTGTGATGTATTATATTATTTCAAGACTGTATTGCTTGAGGACAAGCAACGTTCAAGTGTGGGGATATTGATAAGGCTAAAAAGGAACATATATTTCATAGCATTATCCCCCAAGAAAGACAGGATTTTAGTTGTAATTGTTCCATATTCAAGTAATATTCGTTTATATTTAATAAGTGCGAAGACAAAAGGCGAAAACGAAGAATTGAAGACGGAAAGGTCCAAAATGCTCAAATGTACAAGATACAATTAAAGTGGTTCAAATTATTGATGAAGAACGTCTAAAAATGACAAGAGTACAAGTTGCGGAACGCAAAGTACACGATATAAAATAATACGCGAAGACGTCCGAAAATCCGGAACCGGGACCCGAGCCAAGAAGAAACGCCCGACGCAACGGACCAAAAATATCTAGTCTACTATGCACAAGAATAAAATATAATATATAAATAATTATATTAATTATTTATATATTTATATTTATCTTATATTATGTCGGCAAAGCTATGTGACAAACGTATGTGAGCTGTCCAGCATAGCCATGCGACTCGCATGGATTTATGCCTATTTCCCATGCGAGTCGCATGAGGATTAGATTCAGCTCAGGTCCTATAAAAGGCCAGTTTTCTACTCGTTTTTAGGAGACCACACACAAATAATAATAATAATACTCCATAAGATAATAAATATATATATATATATATATATATATAGTATAGATTAGTGTTATATTAGATTAGTTCGGGTTATGTAAAGGTTATTTTACGGGTTTTTGAAGTCGAAATTCTGTCCGTGTAACACTACGCGATAAATACTCAATGTAAGTTATGTTCTCCTTTTTAAATTAATGTCTCGTAACTAAGTTATTATTATGCTTATTTGAGCCGAAGTAATCATGATGTTGGGCTAATTACTAAAATTGGGTAATTGGACTTTGTACCATAATTGGGGTTTGGACAAAAGAACGACACTTGTGGAAATTAGACTATGAGCTATTAATGGGCTTTATATTTGTTTAACTAAATGATAGTTTGTTAATGTTAATATAAAGATTTACAATTGGGCGTCCCTATAAATTACCATATACACTCGATCGGACACGATGGGCGGGGTATTTATTTGTACGAATAATCGTTCATTTAACCGGACACGGGAATGGATTAATAGCCACTAGAATAATCAAAACAGGGGTGAAATTACATTCAAGGGTAATTGGTGTAATTGTTAACAAAGTGGTAAAACCTTGGTTTACACGCAGTCGATAACCTGGTGTATTCATTAAACAAAGTATTAAAACCTTGTTACAATTCGAATCCCCAATTAGTTGGAATATTTAACTTCGGGTATAATAATAATTTGACGAGGACACTCGCACTTTATATTTATGACTGATGGACTGTTATGGACAAAAACCAGACGGACATATTAAATAATCCAGGACAAAGGACAATTAACCCATGGACATAAAACTAAAATCAACACGTCAAACATCATGATTACGGAAGTTTAAATAAGCATAATTCTTTTATTTCATTTTTCCTCGTACTTTTATTTATTGTCATTTTAATTATTGTTGTTATTTTATATTTATATTTAAATATAGTCATTTACTTTACGCTTCGCTTAAAATATAAAATCGACAAACCGGTCATTAAACGATAAACTCCCCTTTTATATATTATTATATATAATTATATATATTTTGTACAAATATAGTTAATTAAAATATAGTGTGAAATAAGCCCGCTCCCTGTGGAACGAACCGGACTTACTAAAAACTATACTACTCTACGATTAGGTACACTGCCTATAGTGTTGTAGCAAGGTTTAAGTATATCCCATTCTATAAATAAATAAATATCTTGTGTAAAATTGTATCGTATTTAATAGTTTTTCCTAGTAAAATATAAACTATTTCGTATACACCTCGCATAACATCAGGTTTCTGTTCCCTAATTCTTAGATTACCAGACTATAAAGGGGCATATTCAGTTTCGATCATTCAACCATAGAACGTAATTTTGATTACTTGTGTCTATTTCGTAAAATAGTTATAAAAGCAGCGCATGTATTCTCAGCCCAAAAATATAAAGGGTAAAAAGGGAAATGAAACTCACCTAATGTATTTTGTAGTAAAAATACATATGACTATACTGAACAACTGAACAATGCAGGGTTTGCCTCGGATTCACGAACCTATAGCATTTGTATATATATTAATACACATAATCGTAATCGGACAATTTTATATGTTATATCCTAATTTATATATATATATATATATATATATATATATATATATATATATATATATATATATATATATATATATATATAAATATATATATATATTCAATTTGTGTATGTATTCAAAATGAATAATATTGATATAGTTACATTAATATATCCATATTTCTATATATAATTGTTTAGTGTTATAAAAAAAATCAATAGTTTGTTATATGTAATTATCTATATAAATAATATTAATAGGTTTAACATATATATAGTTATGTGAAAATATTAATATAATTATGTAATATGTATATTTTATGTACATAGTATTTATTTGTTTAAAAGATAGTTTTGATAATAATATTAGTAATTCTATTAATGACATTAACAATGATATTAATAATTATAATAGTAAAATATTAGCTTTACTGTTTATGGTAGTTGTGCTATTGGTTTTAGTAATTACATAATAATAATACTTGTGATGATACAAATAATAATACTTATGGTAGTATTAACAATTCTGTTATTTATAAAATGGTGTTAATATTAGTGTTTATGAAAGTACTACTAAATCGTATCATTTGTAGTAAGATTAATAATACTAATCATAGTAACAATAACTAATAATAGCAATAAAGATATTAATAATTTTAATTAATACTTATAGTAGTAATAATGTTAATGGTAATAATAATAATAATACTACTTTTAATAACAATAATATTAGTGATGATAATTATACTAAGATGATAGTTTTAATCATATTGGTACAACAAATACTAATATTTATGATATTTCTAATTCTA
This sequence comes from Rutidosis leptorrhynchoides, assembly GCF_046630445.1. Classification (NCBI taxonomy): domain Eukaryota; kingdom Viridiplantae; phylum Streptophyta; class Magnoliopsida; order Asterales; family Asteraceae; genus Rutidosis; species Rutidosis leptorrhynchoides. Next base: position 168,770,980 of record NC_092338.1, on the reverse strand, counting down.
GTAACAATAGTAATAATAACAATTATAATAACTAATGATATTACTAATGATACAATAATAATTATAATTACAATCATAATAATAATAATAATAATAATAATAATAATAATAATAATAATAATAATAATAATAATAATAATAATAATAATAATAATAATAATAATAATAATAATAATAATAATAATAATAATAATAATAATAATAATAATAATAATAATAATAATAATATGTTGAATATAGAACTACCTTTAAAGGCTCCAAAAAAAATAAGAACATGCCCAAGCCGGGACTCGAACCCGTGACCTCCCGCATACCCAACACCCTTCTTAACCATTCAACCAGTTTTAGTTTTCTGCTATAACTCCAAACTATAACAATATAACCCGAATGTGATGCTCTAACTTCTTCTTCTCCAACTATCATCGATCAGAGATGAACCCAATTAAAATAACTAATGGATTTTTGGATCTCTCAACGAAATGTAAACGTTTATTATTGTTATTTCCATTTAGTAAACACAAAAAAAAAATTAAAACAGTTCCAAATGGAACCGCTGCTGTCGCTGCTGTATATGAAAAAAAAAATTAGATTTTGCAATTGGGTACGTTATAGATCATGAAATCTAAATGAAATAGGTTTTAAAATCTTCCTAAAATCTTTAGGATTCCTTAATTGATCCTGAAACCTCAAGACTACTTCCAATTTTTATGAAGAACACTTTGTTTGACTTTTGAAAAAAAAGTTTGACTTCGAAATTCAGATTCGATAAGAAAAATTGAAGTATGAAACTTTGCAGAAAGTTTAAATAGGAGGTTTCAAACACAATGACATTTTTACATTTTAAAAACTTACCCAAAATCCAATTTTGGCCAAAAAGTTGGAATACAGAGGTTAAGAAGCTTTTTCTTTTATTTTTCTCCATTCTCTCCCTTTTTGAATTGCAGCTCTGATTTTTATGGAGTGTAAATGAGCTTAATTACTGTAACAGGATTCGTTAAAACTTGTTTTGTAGCTTAATTGATTTGCCAGATTTAATCACAAGGACACAAGGACAGAAGGAAAAATAAAAAAAAATAAAACGATTGCTATCATCCTGTATTTGATTCCTGTTGAATGAGATGGACTGATAACAACTTGCAGACAAGTTAAAAGTATGGGTCACGATTTGCAAACTCAATTTGTAGTTATCTGTGATAACTTTTATAGTTCATAAATATTAATAATAAATATATAATAATATTAATAATAATAATAACTATATTAATAATAATTATAATTATAAATAATAATAATGATATTAACTATAAAAATGATAATAATATTATTAAAGATATACTAATAAATTGTGATATTTTTTATAACAATAATAATAATAATAATGATAATAGTAATATGATAATAATGATAATAACAATAAATGATAATTTTATTAAAATGCTAAGTTTAGTACTAATAAATAATAATAATAAATCATATATATCAAATTTTTCTATCTAAAAATTATATATTGAAAATAACAATATTACTACTACTGATATTAATATTAATATTCATATTAATCAATTTTAATAATAATAATAATGAAAGTAACTATAATATCTACATTTTAAACTTGTAATTACATATACTAGTATTACATTTTATTAAGTATGTAATATTTAATAATTTTACAATATATATTATGTATACTTATTACTCATACATGTTAATAGTATACATATAGTAATAGTATATATACTCAACTACTATGTACAATTATATTTTGAATATCAAGTTTTATGTATTTGATTTATAATATATAATTATTTACACATAATTGTTCGTGCATCGTCATGCATGGTCAAAGGGTATTTGAATACGTGAATATAGTTTTTCACAACTTTCAAGACTCAACATTACAGTCTTTTGTTTATCGTGTCAGAAACACATCAAGATTAAAGTTTAAATTTGATCGGAAATTTCCGGGTCATCACAGTACCTACCCGTTAAAGAAATTTCGTCCCGAAATTTGAGTGGAATGGTCATGGATGTCAATACGTATGTTTTCATGACGCATATGAGTTGATAATTAGAGTTTTCATCATTATAGAATAATACAGATAAAATAATTCGATTATTCGAAAAGCACGAATGAAATTATCATAAGAGAGGTCCCAACGGGCATCGTCCACCTTCGCCCAAAAACTTGCCTAAAATTTTAGCCGTTAGTAAAATATAAAAAAAATTTAACGGCTATCCCAACGGTCACTTTTACACTATAAAAACACCAACCATATATTTCATTTTATACACTCAAGCATATATTTCTTTTATATTTCTACCTTTCTCAAATTCAAAAAATCAAACACTCCCAAACGGCAAAATGTTAACACTTCCCCCAATGATTGTTTCGTTCGATGTTCATTACGGAGGTGATTTCCGTAATCAAATGAAGGAATATAAGTGGGGCGACAGTATTTCGTTTGAAGATTTCGACATTCGTGATGTTGGTTTACAAGACTTGCTATCCTTTCTGAAGGAGAAAGTTCCGTGTGAATTCACGTCTGTGTTCTTTTATAAAGACGATTATGATGCGGATTATAGGGCAAGTTTTCTGTGTACCGATGATCAATGGTACTTTATAAAAGATACCATTGAAGATCGTGGTAAACGCATTTCTTTGTATGCGGTTCTTGAAGATGAAGAGACGTTGGGTTATCGTTACCTCGATGAATCAGCTGAAGCAGCAGTTGAGGCATCAAGAGAAATACCGATGTCTCCAGAGTACCTCACGGATGGTGAAATGACTGGTGAACGCTACTTTGCAGATGACAATTGACGACGACGAGTAGTTTGATTGTAATCTTTTAATTTTTTTAATTGTCGTGATGTTTTAATTTTTAATTATTGTAATTTCAGTGTTGTTGTTGAGTTTTATATCTTCCTTTATGTTTAGGAGCTCTTCGTCTTTTTAATCTCCTCTCGAACTCTAGTAAAACGAGTAATGGTCTAGAATTTGTAGGTATGGAGTTTCGAATGAATTTAATGTTATAATCAAGAAAGAACGTAATAGCACGATTTGATTCGTCAAATTACCAGAATCATTGAGAATAGAGCTATCAAGAATATACTTTTTTTTTATATGTTCAGAAGTTAATTAGAATGAAAGAGTTATGTAACATGACACATGATGGTGGTATGATCTACTGTAAACCACCATGTCCCATTAGAACTCAGCATGACTTACTGTAATATAACCACGTTGATCAAGTGTCATTATATTATAGTAACTCATGCATCAGTTCCCAACATTAATCCAATAACATTCATATTTTAAGCTCGAAAGTTTACAGAATATAGAAACTAACAGTTTTTATATGATGTAACACTGATATCATGATGAGATTAATGATTTCATATAAGAATAGTTATGAAAATATCTTCAGAAATATGGAGGATATTTATAATGAAAGATACGATGATATCTTGGAATTTCTAATATCGAAGGATGGTGAAGAAAATCTGTCCACAAGAGTTTGGAGTCAGATGCAAGGTATTCGCTAAAGATTTTAGCAGACATTGAATCATTTAGATTCTTTGAAGTCAAACTTATTCTTTGTGATTTGTCCACAGCTTCCTTCATAGTTTCGCATAATCTGCTTTTCGGTACTAAATTTTCTATTAAATGTTTCCAATATAATGATACACAGGAAGCAAGAAGAGGTATATAATTTCGGACGAGAATATTTATGAGGATATCCTCAGAAATATCGAAGATATTGATGATGATATTTTGGAATTTCTAAGTTCAATAGTTGATGGAGAAAGATTTTTCCGTAAGATTTTAACATGACTTCGGAGCAAGATATTCTCTAAAGATTTCAACGGATCCAGAATTATCTGAATTCTTTGAATATAGGGTATGGTCCTTGTATTTGTCCTTGGTCTCTTTCGTGGTTAGCTCAATCCGTTTTCCAGTTCCAACTTTTCTGAGCTTTTTTAACATACTATTCTTTATCATCAAACTTTCGATGATTAAGGTCGTTTACGGTTGTCTATGATTTCTGCTACTTCATTCAGCTTTTTCAACATTCAGAGTATTGATTTGTGACTTAGTGCTTTTCAGAATTTCAGACTGGAAGGTCATAATTCTAAGAGATAAATGTCATACATATAACTGTTAAAGTAGATATGCTGTGAGTTTTCAAAGTACTGATTGTTGATTCCAGGTAATTGTTATGGTAGTTCTCGTTACAAGATGCGGTTGAGTACATGACGAGACTTCAATAGATAATTATAGTGATTTGTCGGAGGGATTTAAACTAAGGAGCGACAAGGTTGCTGGTACATTTGCTGGTAACGTGGTGGAATATAAAAGAATTTCTCCGGTATCAAAAGGGTAATTGTATATATCAGGATTATAGTAAGGTTACTTCGAATGAAAAGTCGAAGTTGATTTGCTGGAGCTGTGACAAAATTGGCTATTTTGAAAAGGGATCGCAAGGTTATTTTTGCTAATAAACGCCAAAGGGTCTGACGCGGCTACTTATTAAACTTTTACTCAGTTGCCGAGAGTTTTCAGGTGCATAACTATATACATAATTCTTTCCTTCCGTAGATAAAGTGCGGTTGGTTCATCCTCTCGATTGAGGTGTTTTCCAAGAATCATGAAAGGTTTGAACGCAGATTGTAATCGTCAAGATACAAATGAGGTTTAAAATGAGATCAAGTGGCAAACTTGAAGAGTTGTTTAGTTTTATATGTTATAATCAATATTTTAATTCATTTTAATTGTCCACTGTTGGTAGTCCTCAGCTGATTAGTCCACAGTTAGCTAGGAACAGTTAGCTAGGATTTTGTTAGCGTGGATTCTTAACAAAATTTCTCATAGTTAGTTTGTTTGTTTCTAAAATATTTTATTCCGTCAAATGTTTTCTTCGTTATGCCACTTGTTGGACTCTGATAGGCTAAAATCCAAATATGAAATTGAACTTGGATGAATATAGTTGTTCTTTGGTGAACGGATACGTATATATGTGAATTTGAGCAGTGTTGTTAATGACTGCAAAATCTGAATTAAAGAATGTACAGTGTAATTTATTAATGTGAAATTTAAATATTCCTTGGGTATTACCTACCCGTTAATATATTTTCACCATTAACAGTTTGTACGAAAGAATTTTTAATCACAATCCCTATGAAAATATATACACATATATATTTTCTTTAGATGTAATTATGGATTTAATGAGTCAATATAATATTAGACTCATTTGATTTTCGGTTTGAGCTAGAATAAGAAATCTCTAAAACTAGTAGGATCCACATATTCTTCACAGAATGTTAATGAAGTTATGGTTCAATAATTCATTGTTAATTGCTGTTGGTACTCCTTGGTACCCATGGTGCATATGATGTTGATGTTCGTGGAACAGATTGTGATGTTGAGGTGTGGGATGCGGATGTTGTTGTTGGCGGTGGTGACGGTACTGTTGATGTTATTGCAGCTGGTACATTTTGCACCATACTTTTCAAGACTACCACTCGGGTGTGAAGCTCGTTGACTTATAACTCCGGGATGATTGTCGGTCGGAACGAGCGGATGAATAAAGTTCAGATTTGTGGATAGAATATAATCTTGTCGAGTTACCCTGGAAATGAGATTGAAAATGATGTTTCGAACAGGTTCGCCGGTAACCGCTTCAGGTTCATTATCAAGAGATGAATTCAGTTGGTGGAAGGGATTACCTTCAGCGCGTTTCCATTAATTAAGTCGACTACGAACCCATAAGATGAATTGATAATGGCTGATTGGTTGATTCATGCCGATGACGCTATTTTCGGAGCTTAGGTGAACATCTATGTCGGAATAGCTGTCGGAATAACTATCGGAATAGCTATTGGAATCTGAGGGGCTCGAACTGGTTGCAGAATTCATCTCGTACGATCAGATGAAGGATTTTCGATAAGAAATAGATTATAGGATGTAGATTAGTACCCTGCAATACATAATTTACATATGCATATATAATACTAAAATCCCATAAGTTACGGAGGAATCTACGGAAGTTGTCAGGCAAAGGTAACAATAACAGATACGCTAAGATATGAATTGTCAGATACGCTAAGATATGAATTTTGTCTATACACTTTTCATGCAGTCAATGCAGTAAAACGTGTCTAGACTAAGAATAATGAGTAGGTAATTTCCTAAGGATGATAAGCGGATAATTTTCGACACAAAATGATAAGCAAAACTTTTTGACATGCAGACCAGGTCGAAGTCCAGACTCACTAATGCCTCCTAACGACTTATCAGTTAGACACACTAATGCAGACCTGGTTCACTAAGACCTCTGCTCTGATACCAACTGTAGAGACCCGTCCTAATCCATCCGGACGAAGTCTATATCGATTATAAATGATTCACAATAGTTGATTACATCGCGAGGTACTTGACCTCTATATGATACATTTTACAAACATTGCATTCATTTTTGAAAAGAAAATCTTTCATTACATCGAAAGTTGACAACATGCATACCATTTCGTAATATATCTTACTATAATTGACTTAATAATAATCTTGATGTACTCAATGACTCAAATGCAACGTCTTTTGAAATATGTCATGAATGACTCTAAGTAATATCTCTAGAATGAGCAAATGCACAGCGGAAGATTTCTTTCGTACCTGAGAATAAACATGCTTTAAAGTGTCAACCAAAAGGTTGGTGAGTTCATTAGTTTAACATAAACAATCGTTTCCAGCATTTTAATAGACCACAAGATTTCATATTTTCATTTCTCATAAACATACGTCCCATGCATAGAGACAAAAATATCATTCATATGGATAGAACACCTGGTAACCGACATTCACAATATGCATATAAGAATATCCCCATCATTCCGGGATCCTCCTTCGGACATGATATAAATTTTGAAGTACTAAAGCATCCGGTACTTTGGATGGGGCTTGTTGGGCCCGATAGATCTATCTTTAGAGTTCGCGTCAATTAGGGTTTCTGTTCCCTAATTCTTAGATTACCAGACTATAAAGGGGCATATTCAGTTTCGATCATTCAACCATAGAACGTAATTTTGATTACTTGTGTCTATTTCGTAAAACAGTTATAAAAGCAGCGCATGTATTCTCAGCCCAAAAATATAAAGGGTAAAAAGGGAAATGAAACTCACCTAATGTATTTTGTAGTAAAAATACATATGACTATACTGAACAACTGAACAATGCAGGGTTTGCCTCGGATTCACGAACCTATAGCATTTGTATATATATTAATACACATAATCGTAATCGGACAATTTTATATGTTATATCCTAATTTATATTATATTATATATATATATATATATATATATATATATATATATATATATATATATTCAATTTGTGTATGTATTGAAAATGAATAATATTGATATAGTTACATTAATATATCCATATTTCTATATATAATTGTTTAGTGTTATAAAAAAATCAATAGTTTGTTATATGTAATTATCTATATAAATAATATTAATAGGTTTAACATATATATAGTTATGTGAAAATATTAATATAATTATGTAATATGTATATTTTATGTACATAGTATTTATTTGTTTAAAAGATAGTTTTGATAATAATATTAGTAATTCTATTAATGACATTAATAATGATATTAATAATTATAATAGTAAAATATTAGCTTTACTGTTTATGGTAGTTGTGCTATTGGTAGTATTAACAATTATGTTATTTATAAAATGGTGTTAATATTAGTGTTTATGAAAGTACTACTAAATCGTATCATTTGTAGTAAGATTAATAATACTAATCATAGTAACAATAACTAATAATAGCAATAAAGATATTAATAATTTTAATTAATACTTATAGTAGTAATAATGTTAATGGTAATAATAATAATACTACTTTTAATAACAATAATATTAGTGATGATAATTATACTAAGATGATAGTTTTAATCATATTGGTACAACAAATACTAATATTTATGATATTTCTAATTCTAGTAACAATAGTAATAATAACAATTATAATAACTAATGATATTACTAATGATACAATAATAATTATAATTACAATCATAATAATAATAATAATAATAGTAATAATAATAATAATAATAATAATAATAATAATAATAATAATAATAATAATAATAATAATAATAATAATAATAATAATAATAATAATAATAATAATAATAATATGTTGAATATAGAACTACCTTTAAAGGCTCCAAAAAAAATAAGAACATGCCTAAGCCGGGACTCGAACCCGTGACCTCCCGCATACCCAACACCCTTCTTAACCATTCAACCAGTTTTAGTTTTCTGCTATAACTCCAAACTATAACAATATAACCCGAATGTGATGCTCTAACTTCTTTTTCTCCAACTATCATCGATCAGAGATGAACCCAATTAAAATAACTAATGGATTTTTAGATCTCTCAACGAAATGTAAACGTTTATTATTGTTATTTCCATTTAGTAAACACAAAAAAAAAATTAAAACAGTTCCAAATGGAACCGCTGCTGTCGCTGCTGTATATGAAAAAAAAAATAGATTTTGAAATTGGGTACGTTATAGATCATGAAATCTAAATGAAATAGGTTTTAAAATGTAACATCCCGCGTTTTTCCGTTAAATTTAATTTTAACACCGTCTTTTTTTTTAAAACATAATCTTTCGTATTTAAATTAATAGTTTCCGTGAGTAACGTTCATTATATTCCCGCTATTTAATTTTGACATCACCCGTTTACTCGAGCGTTTTAAAAATATTCGATCGGTTAAATCCCGCACCCGCTTCTAAACTCGAGGGACTAAAATTGACACGGGGCAAACTAGTTGACTAGGTCAACTAGTCCACCCCAATCACCACCATTCAATCCCTCCATCTCTCTCTCTTTCTTTCTTTTTTTTCTCTCAAGAACACAAACATAATTCATCATCTAAATTCGGATCGGGAAGCAAACTTCAAAACAGATTACATATTCGTGATCCTCTCATCATCCTCTTCGATTTGGTACCAATTTCATCCATTTTGGGTAACATTTCTAAAACACTAAATTTCTCTAAATTCGTTTTATATACTTGAAATTGTGTTAGTTAGTGTCTATGGCTCGTGTGTAACATGAATATATGTTTTGTTTGCTCGATTTGTGGTTTGGAGTAACTAGTTTGAGTTTTTGAAATGGGTTTGCTTAATCCTTGATTTTGGATGAGTTAATGTTGTTAGATTGTTAAAGTGCATGTTTTAATTGTGTTACTAGTATCATTAGCCACATTTGGATGTGTAGGTTGATTAAGAAAACTTCAAAAATCCGATTAATGATTTTGTGATGTTTGACTAGGGTTTGATAGTTCTTGACATGAACTTTTGGATGCTTAAATGCCATGGAATGTTAATTGTTAGTGTTTAGTAGTAATGTATGCTTCATTACCTTCAAAACGGCATATCATATGTGTGAATTGGATTCCCGGAACTCAAAATGCATTTGATGAACTTGAAACTTTGAAAATGGACTTTTAATGATCACTTGACGAGAAATCGGTTATGGAAAATGTTGTTTTTGTTTTGATGAAACATGTTTAGTTGTGTTCCTTGTCAAAAGAGCTTTCCAACGGTATAAGATACGCTTTCTAATTGTTTACGGTTTGAGTTTTGCGTTTGTTTGAAATTTTACCAAGCCTTGAACAAGTGAAACAGGCCTGGGACCAGGCCACGGCCATTGTCGCGGCGCGACAGGCCTGGCCGCGGCGCGACATAAGCCGCGTCCAGATTCTGTTTCCCTTGACCTTTTTTTACTAAAAATGTTTGACATGTTCTAGACCTCCAATTTACATGCAACTTGTTTTAACATGCTTATATATGAATAACTAGCATAGAAAAATAGTTCGGGACCCGACCCGAACGTGTTGACTTTTTCGTTGACTTTGACCAAGTTTGACTTTTAGTCAAACTTAACCAAACTTTTATACAATCGTTCTAACATGCTTTTATACTTGATTCTTGCATGAAACTTGACAACGTGATTCACATGCTATACTATTCGAGTCGTAACGAGCCATAGGACTAATTGAACACATTTCACCCGACCTTGTGTCGTAACTGGTTAATTGATATAACTTACTTGTTTAGGTCAAGGCTAAGCAACTTTCATGCACACGTTTACTTGTTGAAGTACCTTTATACTCGTGCACTCGAGGTGAGATCATAGTCCCACTTTTTTAACAACTTTTTATACTTTTAAATTGTGGGCTGAGAAACATATACTTTGTTACATTTTGTACTACTTGCTTTTATACTTTGAACACAAGTACAAGGAAAACAAACATTCCACAGCGAGTTAGAACAAAAATCCTCAATTCGATTATCATTAGTTACACTTGCAGGGTGTAAGCGAGAACTTATATTGTGTGGCCATACGGGTTTGACAAACCCTCATTACGGACGGTTCGCTACCGTCTACGGATGAAATATATTTTCGGGAAACAGTGTATGTTCTAACACTATTGTGATGGGGTTCTATGGAAGGAAACGTTAAGTCTTGATAATTGTGTCATAACCCGCCCTTAACCATAAGAACGTGTTAGATAACGTATAATTTCATTGCGAGGTATTGACCTCTATATGCGACATTTTTTTAAAGAAAAACTGCATATATTATACATTACAAACCATGATCCTTATTTTTGATACAAGCTTTGGACAAAATAAAGATGATTATCGTTTAGCGATAATCTTCGACTTACAAACTTTACAAATGATAATAACAACCCGATTTCTAGCATATTTTACAACACAAGTTCTTGGATATGCAGTCTTATTTTTGACACAAATATGCGTACGCAAGATCCTGCTTAGATTCAACATGATGCAGCGGAAGCTTCTAATTATCACCTGAGAATAGACATGTTTAAAACATCAACATAAAGTTGGTGAGATATAGGTTTAATGCCGGCAGCGATATAAATATAGACCACAAGATTTCATATATAAACATTTTAATAAAAATATTCTAAGTGGTTGAGCACTTGGTAACCATACTTAACATTTAATCACGTCGCATATTCCCTTTATTATGAAATCTTACTACACCGTACCAAGTGTAGTCACGAAACGAAGTACTGTGCAACCGTTGAATACTGGTCGTCCAGTCCGGTTGGGGTTGTCAGGCCCGATAGATCTATCAACAGGATTCGCGTTTACAATACCGCTGTAAATAACAGTTACCAAGCTACAGGGAAGTATGCCAGTGGTACAACTCAACGTAGAATATATTTTTCAGTTACTTGTGTCCATATCGTAAAGCATAAAATACATGTATTCTCATCCCGAAATATTTAGAGTTTAAAAGTGGGACTATATACTCACTGTTGTCTTGAAGATATATATAATTTGACTTGGTCTCCGGTTGATATCACGAACCTATCCATATATAATATATCAATACCTTTTCTTTTTAAACAAACGTCACATATATATACTTGTTATACTTTTAATACTTTGAATAATTCCTTAGTCCGTAGTTAGCAGTTCGTTGTTAGTAATTCAATTTTAATGGTTCATTTTTAGATGTTTAATATACCCGTAATGAAATAAATAAAACCCCCTAACGAAATAAATAAAACCCCATCGTATATGTATTGGTCGAGATTAATCTTGACCCACGGTACCGGTGTTGTCAAATGACGTGTTGCGTACATAAAGTACCGGTGTTGTCAAATGACGTGTTGCGTACAAACATGGGATCTTATGATTAATCTTCTCGTGTTGTTTGCGGGTGATCCTGAACCATATAAAATTGAATTATAAGTACATATATATAAAATATCATGTTATCTTAGAAATATGTGATTTTATTTAATTTTTCCCAATTAATCCCGAAGTTAAACAAGTCTTAGATATCCGATCTCGTTTTGGTCATAGTTTCTTCGTTACAACTCCGTTTTCGTTGATTCAACTTGTCACTTCCTTGGATCGAGTCCCTATTTAAGACTATGAACTGTAAATACCTTAGTTTGTATTCGAAATCACAGGTCATAGGTCAAACTTTAGTGAAACTTATGAAGTTAATCATTTTCCATCATGTAAACAACCTTAAATGATTATTTTTCTAAAAATACTTATACTTTGAGTTAAATCATGAAGTTTTTATGTGTCATCATATTCATAGTAAAAATCATTTTTCCAGAAAATAAACCTCCAATTCAAAGTTTAAGATGGTTTTTAATTATCCAACCCAAAACAGCCCCCGGTTGTACTCCGACGTCGTAAATTCAGTTTTTAAGGTGTTCTTTGAAAAACCAAGTTATACCTTGTTAAATTAGCATATATTTATGATATATTACAGGTATTGAAGTATTTTAAAAGTTAAGTTAGAAGGATCTATTTAGTTTGCAAACAAGTTTGAAAACATTCAAACTATGTTCTTGTTGTTAAAATTTTATACCACAAAATAAGATAGCTATATATATATGAATCGAATAAGGTTATGAACATAGATTCTACCTCAAGTTCCTTGGACAAGGTTGCTGTAAAAGAGGAGTAAAAAGCTAGAATCAAAAGGGTGATGGAATTGGATGAAAGATTAGAAGTAAGTTTGTGTTCTTGGAAGGATTTCTTGAAGTGTTTTTGTATGGTTTTATTATGGTGATTAAGTAAGGTTTTTGAAGCTAAATGATGGGGAAAATGCTTGGAGATGATCAAGTATGAAGTTAAGAGTATTTTGAGAGAGAAATGGAAGTGTAAGTATGAGAAAATGGGGTGAAGAAATGGTGTGCATGCATAAAAACGTTTTTAGGTTATAAAGGAAAAAAAAGATACCTAACTTTGTTTTCTTGCTAAATAATTCATGCTACTTGACAAATGGTTGGTTCCACATGTTTTTTAATCATTTAAGGCTGCTAAGGAGCAGATTTTTATTGGTATATACCAATAGTAAATACATCTAGAAGCTGCGTATGATACGGGTACATATACTCTAGGTATACGTATAGAAATCTTTGAGGAAACGGAACGAGGATTCAAATATAGCTATCTTTTGTAAATATACTTATATTGTTTTATGTATGTAAGCCCTTTAAAAGTGATAAAATACATATCTATACGATGCATGTATAAGTAATATAGGTTATAAGTATTTACGTCGAAAAACATTACGTATAGTTATCGTTTTGAAAACTTAAGTTAGTAGTTTTAAAAATATACTTATAACTTATTGTTATTAATACAAAATGAGATATTAAAACATTCTTAGATCATGTTAAATATGTATATATACATATATATACACAAACGTATAATTATCATATGTTATATAGTTCGTGATATCATCGGTCAAACTAGACGGTCAAACGTTGTGTAAACTCTTTTCGGAAATATAAATCTCGACAATTTGGATTGCTTATCATGTTGGTAAGGTTTAATTTATATAAATATTAATCTTATAAGTATAGAACGATCGAAAAAGTGCGGGTCGTTACATTACCTCCCCGTTAAATAAATTTCGTCCCGAAATTTTAAAATTGTACCTATTTTGCGTCATCGAGAAACAAGTGTGGATACTTTTGTTTCATCTGATCCTCTCGTTCCCAAGTAAACTCAGGACCTCTTCGAGCATTCCAACGAACCTTAACGATCGGTATGTTGCTCTGCTTGAGCTGTTTAACTTCACGGTCCATGATTTCGATTGGTTCTTCGATGAATTGTAGTTTCTCATCGACATGGATTTCTTCAAGAGGAATGGTGAGATCTTCCTTTGCAAGACACTTCTTAAGGTTCGAGACGTGAAAGGTATTATGTACTCCGGCGAGTTGTTGCGGTAACTCGAGTCGATAAGCTACCGGTCCAATGCGTTCAATAATCTTGAACGGGCCTACGTACCTTGGGTTCAGTTTACCCCTTTTGCCGAAACGTATTACACCTTTCCATGGTGACACTTTTAACATAACCATGTCACCGATCTGAAACTCTAATGGTTTCCTTCGAACATCGGCGTAGCTCTTTTGGCGACTACTGGCTGTTTTCAATCTCTCCTTGATTTGTACAATCTTCTCAGTCGTTTCGTGTATGATCTCGGAACCCGTTAATTGTCGATCTCCTACTTCATTCCAACAGATAGGAGATCTACACTTCCTTCCATACAATGCTTCGAATGGCGCAGCTCCAATGCTCGCATGATAACTATTATTATACGAGAATTCTGCTAACGGTAGATATTTATCCCATCCGTTTCCAAAATTGATCACACATGCCCTGAGCATGTCTTCAAGAGTCTGAATTGTTCTTTCACTCTGCCCGTCGGTTTGCGGATGATATGCGGTACTCATATCCAAACGAGTTCCTAGTGCCTCCTGTAGTGATTGCCAGAACTTTGAGGTAAATCTACTATCACGATCAGATATAATGGAAATAGGTATTCCATGCCTTGAAACTATTTCCTTTATATATAATCGTAATAATTTCTCCATTCTATCCGTTTCCTTTATAGGCAAAAATGTGCAGATTTGGTAAGACGATCAACAATTACCCAAATAGTGTCGTATCCCCAGGCAGTCTTTGGTAACTTCGTGATGAAATCCATGGTAATACCGTCCCATTTTCATTCTGGGATTTCTGGTTGTTGAAGTAATCCTGACGGCTTTTGGTGTTCTGCTTTGACTTTGGAACAAGTTAAACACTCCCCAACATATGTTGCAACGTCTGTCTTTAAATTAGGCCACCAATAATGCGTCTTAAGATCTTGATACATCTTTCCAACTCCAGGATGTATCGAGTATCTTGTCTTATGTGCCTCATTCAATATCAACTTCCTTAATCCACCCAACTTCGGTACCCAAATACGGTTTGCAAAATATCGAATTCCGTCTTCCCGTATAACGAGTTGCTTCTCATACTTCTTCATTATTTCATTTCTTATGTTTTCTTTAGTAAGTGCTTCTCGTTGAACTTCTTTGATTTGTGAGTTGAGATTCATGCGAATTTTTATGTTCATCGCTCGTACTCGAATTGGTTCTCGTTCCTTTCTGCTTAGAGCATCGGCCACCACGTTCGCCTTCCCGGGATGATAACGAATTTCACAATCATAGTCGTTTATCAGCTCGACCCACCTACGTTGCCTCATGTTCAGCTGTTTTTGATCGAAAATATGTTGAAGGCTTTTATGATCAGTAAACACAGTGCATTTAACCCCATACAAGTAGTGTCTCCATATCTTCAATGCAAACACAACTGCTCCCAGTTCTAGATCATGCGTCGTATAATTCCGCTCGTGAATCTTTAATTGTCGGGATGCGTATGCAATAACTTTCTTCCGTTGCATAAGAACGCAACCAAAACCTTGTCGCGAAGCGTCACAATATATTTCAAAATCATCGTTCCCTTCTGGTAACGATAAAATAGGCGCCGTAGTCAACTTCTTTTTCAGTAATTGAAATGCGTTCTCCTGCTCCGAGGTCCATTCGTATTTCTTCCCTTTTTGCGTTAATGCTGTCAACGGCTTAGCTATTCGGGAAAAATCTTGAATAAACCTTCTATAATAACCGGCTAAACCCAAAAATTGGCGTATCTGCATTGGTGTTTTAGGAGTCTCCCATTTTTCAATGGCTTCAATTTTTGCTGGATCAACCTGAATTCCTTTGCTACTAACAACGTGGCCAAGAAATTGCACTTCTTTCAACCAGAAAGCACACTTAGAAAATTTAGCGTATAGCTGTTCTTTTCTCAACAACTCTAATATCAACCTTAAATGCTGCTCATGCTCTTGCTCACTCTTGGAATAGATAAGAATGTCATCAATGAAAACGATAACAAACTTATCTAAATACGGACTACAAACTCGATTCATGAGGTCCATGAATACAGCTGGCGCATTCGTCAATCCAAACGGCATGACCAAAAATTCGTAATGACCATAACGTGTCCGAAAAGCAGTTTTCGGAATGTCCTCTTCTTTGACACGTAGTTGATGATAGCCCGATCTTAGGTCGATTTTCGAATAAACACATGATCCCTGGAGTTGATCAAATAAGTCGTCAATTCTCGGTAGTGGATACCGATTCTTGATAGTTAACTTATTTAATTCACGATAATCTATACACATTCGGAAAGATCCGTCTTTCTTCTTGACGAATAAAATTGGAGCTCCCCACGGTGAAGTACTTGGTCGTATGAATCCACGATCCAGTAATTCTTTTAACTGACTCTGAAGTTCTTTTAACTCGGACGGTGCAAGTCTATATGGAGCACGGGCAACCGGTGCAGCTCCTGGTACAAGATCTATTTGAAATTCTATAGATCTAAATGGAGGTAATCCCGGCAACTCTTCCGGAAATACTTCAGGAAAATCTCTTGCCACAGGCACGTCATTGATGCACTTCTCTTTTTCTTTCTTTTCGACTTTATTAACATGTGCTAAGATAGCATAGCACCCTTTCTTCAAGCACTTTTGAGCTTTCAAATAACTAATGAGTTTTAGCTTTGATTTACCCTTCTCTCCATAAATCATTACTGGCGTTTTATCCTTACGAGGAATGCGAATTGCCTTCTTGGCGCACACAACTTCAGCTCCTATTTTGGACATCCAGTCCATGCCGATTATTACATCAAAACTTCCTAATTCTACGGGTATCAAATCAATCTTAAATGTTTCTCCGGCTAAATTTATTTTACAATCACGGCAAATTTTATCGGCTTTAATTAGTTTACCATTAGCTAACTCAATCATGTACTTAGCATCTAGAGGTAATGATGAACAATTCAATTTAGCGTGAAAGTCTCTACACACGTAACTTCTATCAGCACCAGTATCAAATATAATAGATGCGGATAAGTTATTAATGGTAAACGTACCCGTAACAAGCTCCGGGTCTTCACATGCCTCTCTAGCATTAATAACAAATGCTCTCCCACGTGCAGGTTCGATATTCTTCTCTGGATTCGGGCACTGGCTCTTATAGTTGCCTTGTTTTCCACACCCAAAACAAGTAATGGTAGCCAAAGCAGTTCTATTTGCATTGGTGGCAGGAGTCTTGGTACCATTTGTATTTGTAACGAGAGCCCTACAATCTTCAGCAAGATGACCCTTTCGATTACATTTGTTGCATACCACATTACAGTAACCAGAGTGATGTTTGTGGCATCGGTTGCATAAAGGATTTTGTCCTTTATAACCAAAGCTTAAACCACTACCCGCACCTTGCGTGTTTTCTTGTTTCTTAAAAGATTGTTGTTGGTTACCTCGATCATAATTTCCATTCCACTTTCTTTTGTTACCTGATACCTTCACATCAGTATTGGATACTTTCTTATCCATGATGACCTGATCCATTAGCTCGTTTGCCATGGTTATAGCTTCATGAATTGTCTTAGGTTTCGATGCTGTAACATTTGCCTTGACCTTTTTGGGCAAACCATCTTTGTACATTTCAATCTTTCGTTCTTCGGTTGGAACCAATTCAGGACATAGCAAAACTAATTCCATGAATCACTGATTGTAGTTGGTGATTTCAGTACCAATAACCTTCAGACTTCGTAACTCATCTTCCAACTTCCTAACCTCGTTCCTTGGACAATATTCGTTGATTAACATTGTTTTGAATTCTTCCCACGGAGTATCATAAGCTACATCTCCTCCTACAGCCTTCACATAATTTTTCCACCACGTGAGTGCACTATCTTGTAAAGTGCACGATGCATACTTGGTCATGTCCTTTTCAACACAACCACTGATTTTAAACACAGTCTCCATCTTTTCTATCCATCGGGTTAAACCGATCGGTCCTTCTGTTCCACTGAATGATGAGGGCTTGCAAGCTTGAAAAGTTTTGTAAGTGCACCCCACACGAGGATTTGGGTTAACTGCAGCACCTCTTGCAGCCTCGACCCATAACATTCTGTCGTTCACTCGCTGATTGATGAGTTCCTGGATTTCTTGTTCCGTCATTCGGTTCAATCGCGCCATATTCTTCTATAAGAATGAAAAGAAAATAATTATTCACATGGAATATTATAGATGTAGTGTATATTTACAGTACATTATAGCTTATTAATAATATGAAACAGGTATTATTATAAAAGCCTTTTCTTCTTATTAGCGTTTTATAATTATATCTAGGGTAGTACCTACCCGTTAATGTCCATACTTAATAGCTTAGTACAGAATCAATTACTACCATCTAAATAATACTTAACCATGGAAAATTATTGCATTTCACACTTCACTATTTTACATATGCTTATCTTACATCGAACATTAAGCAAACCACACTAATAATATTATACAAAACATTATATGATCCCATGGTTTAATACGGCAGCGCATCGTTTGGTCTATTTTCTAGGACGTTTAGGTTCAAAGAATCGCTTAACGCTTATCCTGGCTGTCTGCCTATATTTTGGCTGTGGGACTGAAGAACTGGATGCCGGGATAGAACGAATAGGAATAGCGGGAATAGGGGTGGTAGTGTCTAGTGGAGTTGGTGCCACATCATCCTTATTAAACTCGGGATTTGAATTTTCTAATTCATTAGCCTTTCATTTCTTTCCTAGTTCGAACTCGTCTTTTGTAATTTCCTGTATTTCTTCCTCGGGTTCACTTTCCTCCTCGGGTTCACTTTCCTCCTCGGGTTCACTTTCCTCCTCGGGTTCACTTTCCGGGTTCTCTATAGTTGGTTCATCCGGAATTTGTGAGTCTTCCCCAAAGATATCATTTTCGTCATCGGATAGGTTAATGACTGGAACACCATCTGAAGATTCTGGTTCGGAGTCGCTGAATGTGATAACAAGTTTTGAGCCCGACATCTATCATACAACAACTAACCCATTAGTACTACATAATATTTACATATAAATTTTAACCAACAATGATAAGCAATGGTTTTTAAATCAGACCCGGTCAAAGTCCAGACTTACTAATGTATCCTAACGACTTATCGGTTAGACACACTAATGCAAACCTGGTTCGCTAAGACCACCGCTCTGATACCACATGTCATAACCCGTCCTTAACCATAAGAACGTGTTAGATAACGTATAATTTCATTGCGAGGTATTGACCTCTATATGCGACATTTTTTTAAAGAAAAACTGCATATATTATACATTACAAACCATGATCCTTATTTTTGATACAAGCTTTGGACAAAATAAAGATGATTATCGTTTAGCGATAATCTTCGACTTACAAACTTTACAAATGATAATAACAACCCGATTTCTAGCATATTTTACAACACAAGTTCTTGGATATGCAGTCTTATTTTTGACACAAATATGCGTACGCAAGATCCTGCTTAGATTCAACATGATGCAGCGGAAGCTTCTAATTATCACCTGAGAATAGACATGTTTAAAACATCAACATAAAGTTGGTGAGATATAGGTTTAATGCCGGCAGCGATATAAATATAGACCACAAGATTTCATATATAAACATTTTAATAAAAATATTCTAAGTGGTTGAGCACTTGGTAACCATACTTAACATTTAATCACGTCGCATATTCCCTTTATTATGAAATCTTACTACACCGTACCAAGTGTAGTCACGAAACGAAGTATTGTGCAACCGTTGAATACTGGTCGTCCAGTCCGGTTGGGGTTGTCAGGCCCGATAGATCTATCAACAGGATTCGCGTTTACAATACCGCTGTAAATAACAGTTACCAAGCTACAGGGAAGTATGCCAGTGGTACAACTCAACGTAGAATATATTTTTCAGTTACTTGTGTCCATATCGTAAAACATAAAATACATGTATTCTCATCCCGAAATATTTAGAGTTTAAAAGTGGGACTATATACTCACTGTTGTCTTGAAGATATATATAATTTGACTTGGTCTCCGGTTGATATCACGAACCTATCCATATATAATATATCAATACCTTTTCTTTTTAAACAAACGTCACATATATATACTTGTTATACTTTTAATACTTTGAATAATTCCTTAGTCCGTAGTTAGCAGTTCGTTGTTAGTAATTCAATTTTAATGGTTCATTTTTAGATGTTTAATATACCCGCAATGAAATAAATAAAACCCCCTAACGAAATAAATAAAACCCCATCGTATATGTATTGGTCGAGATTAATCTTGACCCACGGTACCGGTGTTGTCAAATGACGTGTTGCGTACATAAAGTACCGGTGTTGTCAAATGACGTGTTGCGTACAAACATGGGATCTTATGATTAATCTTCTCGTGTTGTTTGCGGGTGATCCTGAACCATATAAAATTGAATTATAAGTACATATATATAAAATATCATGTTATCTTAGAAATATGTGATTTTATTTAATTTTTCCCAATTAATCCCGAAGTTAAACAAGTCTTAGATATCCGATCTCGTTTTGGTCATAGTTTCTTCGTTACAACTCCGTTTTCGTTGATTCAACTTGTCACTTCCTTGGATCGAGTCCCTATTTAAGACTATGAACTGTAAATACCTTAGTTTGTATTCGAAATCACAGGTCATAGGTCAAACTTTAGTGAAACTTATGAAGTTAATCATTTTCCATCATGTAAACAACCTTAAATGATTATTTTTCTAAAAATACTTATACTTTGAGTTAAATCATGAAATTTTTATGTGTCATCATATTCATAGTAAAAATCATTTTTCCAGAAAATAAACCTCCAATTCAAAGTTTAAGATGGTTTTTAATTATCCAACCCAAAACAGCCCCCGGTTGTACTCCGACGTCGTAAATTCAGTTTTTAAGGTGTTCTTTGAAAAACCAAGTTATACCTTGTTAAATTAGCATATATTTATGATATATTACAGGTATTGAAGTATTTTAAAAGTTAAGTTAGAAGGATCTATTTAGTTTGCAAACAAGTTTGAAAACATTCAAACTATGTTCTTGTTGTTAAAATTTTATACCACAAAATAAGATAGCTATATATATATGAATCGAATAAGGTTATGAACATAGATTCTACCTCAAGTTCCTTGGACAAGGTTGCTGTAAAAGAGGAGTAAAAAGCTAGAATCAAAAGGGTGATGGAATTGGATGAAAGATTAGAAGTAAGTTTGTGTTCTTGGAAGGATTTCTTGAAGTGTTTTTGTATGGTTTTCTTATGGTGATTAAGTAAGGTTTTTGAAGCTAAATGATGGGGAAAATGCTTGGAGATGATCAAGTATGAAGTTAAGAGTATTTTGAGAGAGAAATGGAAGTGTAAGTATGAGAAAATGGGGTGAAGAAATGGTGTGCATGCATAAAAACGTTTTTAGGTTATAAAGGAAAAAAAAGATACCTAACTTTGTTTTCTTGCTAAATAATTCATGCTACTTGACAAATGGTTGGTTCCACATGTTTTTTAATCATTTAAGGCTGCTAAGGAGCAGATTTTTATTGGTATATACCAATAGTAAATACATCTAGAAGCTGCGTATGATACGGGTACATATACTCTAGGTATACGTATAGAAATCTTTGAGGAAACGGAACGAGGATTCAAATATAGCTATCTTTTGTAAATATACTTATATTGTTTTATGTATGTAAGCACTTTAAAAGTGATAAAATACATATCTATACGATGCATGTATAAGTAATATAGGTTATAAGTATTTACGTCGAAAAACATTACGTATAGTTATCGTTTTGAAAACTTAAGTTAGTAGTTTTAAAAATATACTTATAACTTATTGTTATTAATACAAAATGAGATATTAAAACATTCTTAGATCATGTTAAATATGTATATATACATATATATACACAAACGTATAATTATCATATGTTATATAGTTCGTGATATCATCGGTCAAACTAGACGGTCAAACGTTGTGTAAACTCTTTTCGGAAATATAAATCTCGACAATTTGGATTGCTTATCATGTTGGTAAGGTTTAATTTATATAAATATTAATCTTATAAGTATAGAACGATCGAAAAAGTGCGGGTCGTTACAAATTGGGTGCTCGCGAACAATACTTTTGGAATGCAAACGATTTTGATAATCAACTATGGGAATACTAAATCTTGTGGTTCAAAAACAACGTTTACAAATACATCTATGATTTCACCAACGTTTTTCGTTGACAGTTTTCTATATGTTTCTCAGGTTCATACATGGCTATTTGATACATGCTTCCGCGTACATTCATACTTGCTTGGGGTCAAGCATACATGCATACACTCTGATTTCTTGCTTGGGGTCAAGCATACATACATACATACGCTAGGGATAGCACTTTTGGATTCAAACTTTTGTTTACATACTTACGCTATTTATAGCAACTGTGCTTTTCAACTTATATTATGTGGCAAGTTATTTCATTTATACTTTATGACTTTTGTAAACTTAGACTTGTTGTCGAACGGTTTTGTAAACTAAACTTGCAAGTCTTGTACCTTTCAAATGAATGCGACATAATTTTGGTCAAACGAGTCTCATATAGGGACTACGACCACGCAACGGGACCTAAGTTAACGGCGCCGTCAATAACGGTTTTGGTCGGGTCGTTACAAGTGGTATCAGAGCGTTGGTTGTAGAGAACTAGGATGTATTAGTGTGTCTAACAGAGTCGTTAGGACGCATTAGTGAGTCTAGACTACAACCGGATAGTTAGCCATTGCATTCTGACATACATTTGCTATAGATAGCACTTACTTGACTACTTGTGCATTATACTTGAATCATTCTTAGGCAAACTTTTTAATGGTACCCAACCTTCATCATACGAACTCGTATTCCGCCACTTTTTGGTAACACACGTAATTTCATGATTCATACACGTATGGAAGACGACGACTTCATTAGTCACACTTATTCGGGAACTCTGTCTCCCGGATTGTTATTTGCCACCGTTCCAACTTACTATCGGTTTCCCACTGGTGTTTCTTACTATCTACTTTTTGGTGTTACTACCATCACTACTCTAGGTGAGTATCGTCATCAACATTTATCACTACGGTTGCGTGCTACTCGTTATCATGACTCGTTACTCTTTTCATACCTAAATACATTATTGTTTGAATCGAACCGATTTGACGTTAACAATCATTTATACACTTCCCGCGGGGAAACGCTTCTTTAGAGTTGTAGAAACTATTTCGATTTAATACGAGTCACGTTTGAGACGTCGTTACATTTTGTTCATTTTAGATTTTCGCGATTACACGAACTTGAATCCATAGAGTGATGTGGGAATGGAGGTATGAGTTAGCGTAATATAACGACACTCGATCAACGTGGTTATATTACGGTAAGACATACCAAAGTTCTAGTGACGCGTGATGGTGGTTAGACTCGATCAACCTAAACACCACCATGTGCCATGTACATGACTTCATCCTTTCATGTTTGGACATCCGAAAACTCCGAGAATATTGATAACAACCATACCGGGGACACCCTTTCGACTTTTGTCGAACTATACTTATGCTTCCGAATGAATTACCGATTCCTCTCGACTTCAACCGTATGTCACACGTGTATACTATCTCGTCCTCGCACAGTCTTATTGACTAATTACGATTTACTCGTTATGCTCGCACCGAGGCGGAAACTTCTCTCTCATCACACTCGTACTTCCGGTTCAGGAAATCTTTACTCTAAACTCTCAATGGGGGGAGAGACTCTCCACGTTATACTAGTATTCACCTCGAGGGTGAATAGTTCCGACGAACGTTTTTGGAAACTGATAAATCTTTCGCGACGCGAATTTTCTTGAGAAACTTGTCCTAACAAACTTGTCCAAATATACCTTACGGAATGTACTCCGTTTCGGACCGATATCCTCGTTTCACTTCTAGATTTTGGAGTGCCTCACAAAAAGTCTCGGGACCACGTTTAGACATGAGTACCGCACATCAACCATAACCCGACGGACCGAACAAACATACGATTTAAGTCTTGAAAACCATAATACGAATTTGTATTACCAACTTCAAATTTACTTGAGAAAAGTATTTTCCTTTAACCGAATCCTCGTACTACAATGATTTTCATTCGAGTTTTAACGTCACTCCTTTTGAAACCACATGTGACCGGAAACGTCATTCTCCTTTGTCGAACCAAGTAAACGATGATCAATTCACCGGGGCCGAAGTTATTCCTGAGCAACCGAAAAAAAAAAAAAAAAAAAAAAAAATTTATTCATAATCAGGTAAAACCCTACGCGACTCGTAATCACCAAGAGCTACGCCGATGTTAGACGTAAACATTTCAAATTCCACGTGGGAAACCGCGTCACGTTAAGAGTCGCACCTTGGAAAGGTGCAATCCGTTTCGGGAAAACGTAGGAAGCTAAATCCGCGATATTTTGATCCTTTAAATTCTTGGGGTGTTTTGGAACCGTCGCTAGCCGTTTAGACTTTTCCGACTCATTTTGGGTCTCCGTTTATCCTACATTCGATGTATCAACTCAAAGACGTGTTTTGCGAAACGAGAACTTGTTATCTCCTTTGATGAACTCACTATCGACGATAACCCTCACTTCCTAGGAGGACCGGTTGAAACCATAAATCGTGAAGCCAAACCTTAAAACAACATATGATCCCGACCGTCAAAATTCGTTGAAATACCCTAGGACGTACTTCTCCCTTATTCGTAGAATTTACAACGCAAGATCTCGAGTAAGATTCAACAACTACTACTTCCAACTAAATTTCGGGACGAAATTTCTTTTGAGGTGTGGATAATGTAACATCCCGCGTTTTTCCGTTAAATTTAATTTTAACACCGTCTTTTTTTTTAAAACATAATCTTTCGTATTTAAATTAATAGTTTCCGTGAGTAACGTTCATTATATTCCCGCTATTTAATTTTGACATCACCCGTTTACTCGAGCGTTTTAAAAATATTCGATCGGTTAAATCCCGCACCCGCTTCTAAACTCGAGGGACTAAAATTGACACGGGGCAAACTAGTTGACTAGGTCAACTAGTCCACCCCAATCACCACCATTCAATCCCTCCATCTCTCTCTCTTTCTTTCTTTTTTTTCTCTCAAGAACACAAACATAATTCATCATCTAAATTCGGATCGGGAAGCAAACTTCAAAACAGATTACATATTCGTGATCCTCTCATCATCCTCTTCGATTTGGTACCAATTTCATCCATTTTGGGTAACATTTCTAAAACACTAAATTTCTCTAAATTCGTTTTATATACTTGAAATTGTGTTAGTTAGTGTCTATGGCTCGTGTGTAACATGAATATATGTTTTGTTTGCTCGATTTGTGGTTTGGAGTAACTAGTTTGAGTTTTTGAAATGGGTTTGCTTAATCCTTGATTTTGGATGAGTTAATATTGTTAGATTGTTAAAGTGCATGTTTTAATTGTGTTACTAGTATCATTAGCCACATTTGGATGTGTAGGTTGATTAAGAAAACTTCAAAAATCCGATTAATGATTTTGTGATGTTTGACTAGGGTTTGATAGTTCTTGACATGAACTTTTGGATGCTTAAATGCCATGGAATGTTAATTGTTAGTGTTTAGTAGTAATGTATGCTTCATTACCTTCAAAACGGCATATCATATGTGTGAATTGGATTCCCGGAACTCAAAATGCATTTGATGAACTTGAAACTTTGAAAATGGACTTTTAATGATCACTTGACGAGAAATCGGTTATGGAAAATGTTGTTTTTGTTTGATGAAACATGTTTAGTTGTGTTCCTTGTCAAAAGAGCTTTCTAACGGTATAAGATACGCTTTCTAATTGTTTACGGTTTGAGTTTTGCGTTTGTTTGAAATTTTACCAAGCCTTGAACAAGTGAAACAGGCCTGGGACCAGGCCACGGCCATTGTCGCGGCGCGACAGGCCTGGCCGCGGCGCGACATAAGCCGCGTCCAGATTCTGTTTCCCTTGACCTTTTTTTACTAAAAATGTTTGACATGTTCTAGACCTCCAATTTACATGCAACTTGTTTTAACATGCTTATATATGAATAACTAGCATAGAAAAATAGTTCGGGACCCGACCCGAACGTGTTGACTTTTTCGTTGACTTTGACCAAGTTTGACTTTTAGTCAAACTTAACCAAACTTTTATACAATCGTTCTAACATGCTTTTATACTTGATTCTTGCATGAAACTTGACAACGTGATTCACATGCTATACTATTCGAGTCGTAACGAGCCATAGGACTAATTGAACACATTTCACCCGACCTTGTGTCGTAACCGGTTAATTGATATAACTTACTTGTTTAGGTCAAGGCTAAGCAACTTTCATGCACACGTTTACTTGTTGAAGTACCTTTATACTCGTGCACTCGAGGTGAGATCATAGTCCCACTTTTTCAACAACTTTTTATACTTTTAAATTGTGGGCTGAGAAACATATACTTTGTTACATTTTGTACTACTTGCTTTTATACTTTGAACACAAGTACAAGGAAAACAAACATTCCACAGCGAGTTAGAACAAAAATCCTCAATTCGATTATCATTAGTTACACTTGCAGGGTGTAAGCGAGAACTTATATTGTGTGGCCATACGGGTTTGACAAACCCTCATTACGGACGGTTCGCTACCGTCTACGGATGAAATATATTTTCGGGAAACAGTGTATGTTCTAACACTATTGTGATGGGGTTCTATGGAAGGAAACGTTAAGTCTTGATAATTGGGTGCTCGCGAACAATACTTTTGGAATGCAAACGATTTTGATAATCAACTATGGGAATACTAAATCTTGTGGTTTAAAAACAACGTTTACAAATACATCTATGATTTCACCAACGTTTTTCGTTGACAGTTTTCTATATGTTTCTCAGGTTCATACATGGCTATTTGATACATGCTTCCGCGTACATTCATACTTGCTTGGGGTCAAGCATACATGCATACACTCTGATTT
The DNA here is from genome assembly GCF_046630445.1 of Rutidosis leptorrhynchoides. Taxonomy (NCBI): domain Eukaryota; kingdom Viridiplantae; phylum Streptophyta; class Magnoliopsida; order Asterales; family Asteraceae; genus Rutidosis; species Rutidosis leptorrhynchoides. Next base: position 168,744,137 of record NC_092338.1, on the reverse strand, counting down.
CTTGCTTGGGGTCAAGCATACATACATACATACGCTAGGGATAGCACTTTTGGATTCAAACTTTTGTTTACATACTTACGCTATTTATAGCAACTGTGCTTTTCAACTTATATTATGTCGCAAGTTATTTCATTTATACTTTATGACTTTTGTAAACTTAGACTTGTTGTCGAACGGTTTTGTAAACTAAACTTGCAAGTCTTGTACCTTTCAAATGAATGCGACATAATTTTGGTCAAACGAGTCTCATATAGGGACTACGACCACGCAACGGGACCTAAGTTAACGGCGCCGTCAATAACGGTTTTGGTCGGGTCGTTACATAAAATCTTCCTAAAATCTTTAGGATTCCTTAATTGATCCTGAAACCTCAAGACTACTTCCAATTTTTATGAAGAACACTTTGTTTGACTTTTGAAAAAAAAGTTTGACTCCGAAATTCAGATTCGATAAGAAAAATTGAAGTATGAAACTTTGCAGAAAGTTTAAATAGGAGGTTTCAAACACAATGACATTTTTACATTTTAGAAACTTACCCAAAATCCAATTTTGGCCGAAAAGTTGGAATATAGAGGTTAAGAAGCTTTTTCTTTTATTTTTCTCCATTCTCTCCCTTTTTGAATTGCAGCTCTGATTTTTATGGAGTGTAAATGAGCTTAATTACTGTAACAGGATTTGTTAAAACTTGTTTTGTATCTTAATTGATTCGCCAGATTTAATCACAAGGACACAAGGACAGAAGGAAAAATAAAAAAAAAATAAAACGATTGCTATCATCCTGTATTTGATTCCTGTTGAATGAGATGGACTGATAACAACTTGCAGACAAGTTAAAAGTATGGGTCACGATTTGCAAACTCAATTTGTAGTTATCTGTGATAACTTTTATAGTTCATAAATATTAATAATAAATATATAATAATATTAATAATAATAATAATAACTATTTTAATAATTATTATAATTATAAATAATAATAATGATATTAACTATAAAAATGATAATAATATTATTAAAGATATACTAATAAATTGTGATATTTTTTATAATAATAATAATAATAATAATAATGATAATAACAATAAATGATAATTTTATTAAAATGCTAAGTTTAGTACTAATAAATAATAATAATAAATCATATATATCAAATTTTCCTACCTAAAAATTATATATTGAAAATAATAATATTACTACTACTATATTAATATTAATATTCATATTAATCAATTTTAATAATAATAATGAAAGTGACTATAATATCTACATTTTAAACTTGTAATTACATATACTAGTATTACATTTTATTAAGTATGTAATATTTAATAATTTTACAATATATATTATGTATACTTATTACTCATACATGTTAACAGTATACATATAGTAATAGTATATATACTCAACTACTATGTACAATTATATTTTGAATATCAAGTTTTATGTATTTGATTTATAATATATAATTATTTACACATAATTGTTCGTGCATCGTCAGGCATGGTCAAAGGGTATTTGAATACGTGAATATAGTTTTTCACAACTTTCAAGACTCAACATTACAGTCTTTTGCTTATCGTGTCAGAAACATATCAAGATTAAAGTTTAAATTTGATCAGAAATTTCCGGGTCATCACACACAATATCCTTCCAATATGTAAAGCTTTTAGTTACTATTATTTTATTTTTATGTAATAATCGTTTAAATAAATAAGTGCGAAGACAAAAGACAAAAATGACGATTTGAAGATGCAAATGACCAAAAAGCTCAAATTTACAAGATACAATCCAAGTGGTTCCATTTATTTATAAGAAACGTCTAAAAATTACAAGAGTACAAGTCGCGAAACGCAAAGTACAAGATATCTAAGTATACAAAAGGACGTTCGAAAATCCAGAACTGAGACATAAACCGAGCATCAACGCGCGAGTCAACGGGCCTAAAATTACATGTCTACTATGCACAAGAATATAATATAATATATATAATTATATAAAATTATAAATATTATATATATTAATTAAATCAAGCCGCCCACGTTTTAAACATAAAGTGGTCTGATCCAGCTGGCCATGCGATCGCATGGCCTGGAAGCTTTAATCTCATCCGATCGCATGAGCCCAGAATCCTGGCCAAGTCCTATAAATTGCAACGAATTCAGCGAGTTGTTTACACCTTCAAAATATATTTCTTTCTTCCTCTGTAGACATATATTTATATTTATAATTATAATTTTAATTTTAAGTTAAGTTTAATAATAATTGGATTATTGTAAGAAATGTTTTACGGGTTTTAAAGTCGAAACTCTGTCCGTGTAACGCTACGCGATAAATAATCACTATAAGATATGTTTTTCCTTTTTAAATTAATGTCTCGTAACTAAGTTATTATTATGCTTATTTAGGCCGAAGTAATCGTGATGTTAGACTAAATATTAAAGACGGGGTTATTAGATTTTGTACCATAATTAGGGTTTGGGCAAAAGACCGACACTTGTTGACATTGGACTATGGACTATTAATAGATGGGGGTATTGTCTAATCGAATGACAACTCATTGGAATCTGTCGAACCTATCTTCAAATTAGTTAATCTAATAATTATTAAATGATTATGCATGTCCTATTTAGTAACGTTTATACGACATCTTTTACAATCATTTAATTAATTATTCGGGTTGGGTAATTGATTATTCAAACTGATCAAGTGGGTAAATTAATATTCATATCTCATTAAAACAGGGGTGGATTACATACAAGGGTAATTGGTGTAATTGTTAACAAAGTATTAAAACATTGGATTAGACGCAGTCGATAACCTGGTGTAATTATTAAAAAAGTAATAAAACCTTGTTACAGTTTGAATCCCTAATTAGTTAGAATATTTGACATCGGGAATAAGGTTAATTTGACGATCATTTTATAATTATGATCGATGGACTATTATGGGCAAGAACCAGATAGGTTTCAAATAAATCCAGGACAAAGGACAATTAACCCTGAATAATAAATTAAAATCAAAACGTCAAACATCATGATTACGGAAGTTTAAATAAGCATAATTCTTTTATTGTATTTCTCTTCGTACTTTTAATTATTGTCATTTTATTATTCGCAATTTTATTTATCGTCATTTATTTATCGTTATTTATTTTACGCATTTTAATTATCATCATTTATTTTTACGCTTTATTAAAAATCAACAAACCGGTCATTAAACGGTAAAACTCCCCTTTTATAATAATATTACTTTATATAATTATATATATTTTATATAAATATAGTTTTATAAAAATATAGTACGTAATCATTAGCTCCCTGTAGAACGAACCGGACTTACTAAAAACTACAATACTCTACGATTAGGTACACTACCTATAGTATTGTAGCAAGGTTTAGGTATATCCCATCCGTAAATTAGTAAAACTTGTGTAATATTTTGTCGTATTTCGTAGTAAACAATAATAGTATTTCATACACCTCCGCTTGCATCACCAAGTTTTTGGCTCCGCTGCTGGGGAACTAGGTGAAAAACGCTATATTGTATTAAAACTATATTTTTGTAAAAATATATTATTTTTTATTTTGTAAAAATATTTTGTTTTAATCATAAGTGTTAAAAACTTAAAATGAAAAAATATATATATATTTTTATAAGTTTATTTAAAATATATAAAATTAAAAAGTATTTTTATTTTTATTTTTAGTTTGTAAAATATAAGTTATTTTATTTTATAAATATTCTAAATATATATATTTGTATAAAAAAATAAAACAAATAATAAAATTTAAAACGGGCCGAACCAAATTGGGCTTGCAAAACTTTCCTAGACAGTTGGGCCATGCGATTGCATGCTACCGAAGACTTAAACTCATGCGATCGCATAGATTGAGCTGACAGAACTGAAACCTGGTCAGCATTTATTACGGTAGGGTTTATTATTAATTATTATTATTATTAGGGTTTTAATTTATTAATATATATTTATATCTAGTTTTATTATTATTTGTAATTTCAAGTTTTATTTATTTGTATTAATAATATTTTTTAATATAAAAATAATACATTTATATGCATTCTATTTTTATCATTTTAGCTTATATTTTTTTTAATTTATATCTTTTTATTATTTAGTTTGTAGTTTTTAATCGTATTGTTTGTAATTATAATATTAGTTTCTTTTTGTCTTAGTTTAAATTTAGTTTTTAGGTTTTGCCGTAAAATCCCTTAAGTGCTTTTTCTTTAGATTAAGATTTAGGCGCTTTAGAATTTTGCGACATCTTTTTAAGTATATAGATTTTAGTACTTTTTAAAGTAATTGCCGTTTTTGAAATAGAATTGCATTTAAGTTTTAATACCTTTAGGCGCAACTTTTTAGATTTAAATTCTAGACTTTTAAGTTTCGATGTTTTTCTTTCTTATTTTTATTTTTTGACGTTTTTCGACGCGTTTCTTTTTCTTTTTCATTTCTACGCTCTAGTTTTTAGGACATAGATTTTTATCTTCTTTAAATTTCGACGAAAAATTATTTTAAGCGATTAAATTGATAGACATCCAAATTTTCTGGTTCGTAGTAATAGTTAGATTTATTAGTGGTGAGTTGTGGGCTTACAATTTAAAGAGTCCTGGCTACCTGCTGCATCTATTGGCTATTCAAAACGTGGGCAAAATCAGAAAAGTCTATTAATTTGATAACTTATATAATTTTTATTTTTATAACTAATAGGATATTCAGTGAATGCACCGAGCAAAACGTTCACCACCTTTCATACGTTCACCACCTATAACACGATTAAGACATCTAGCCAATATTGTCGCCGTTGATTTTTCTTTAGAATCATCATCTAGTCGAACAAGTACTCCAAATCAAATTTCCGATAATCCATTTTTTGAACCCGACTTCACAATTGAGAACCCGGAAGATATTCAAGGACAATTCCAAGATCCTGAACTACTAATCATTCATCCTGAACCACAAACCGTTAAATCAGAATCTTCTAGTGATTCGGATTCAACTAATTCAAATATGGAAGAAACAGAACCTCAAAGTATGTAAGACCGAATGAGAGTCATACGCACAGGCCAAGGTCACGCCATTATTCAGCCAGATGTTAATGCATCGAATTTTGAAATCAAAGGACAAATCCTACACATGGTCACCAATCAGTGCGAATTTAGTGGTACAATAAAAGAAGATCCAAACGATCATCTTCGAACTTTTAATAGGATTTGTAATCTATTTAAAATCCAAAAAGTTGAGGATGAAACTATTTATCTTATGTTGTTCGCCTGGAATTTAAAGGCGGAAGCCAAAGATTGGTTAGAATCGTTACCTGAAGGAGCGATTGACACATGGGATGTTTTAGTTGAGAAGTTTCTTAAAAGATTCTTTCCGGCATCTAAAGCCGTGAGACTTCAAGGAGAAATTGCCACATTCATGCAAAAGCCAAATGAAACATTATATGAGGCGTGGACAAGATTCGAAAGGATGTTGAGATGATGTCCTCAACACGGTTTAGATACTTCTCAAATAGTACAAATCTTCTATAAAGGCATTGACGTCGCTACACGAAAAGACATCGACACAGCAGCTGGTGGTTCCATTATAAAGAAAACCACAACCGAAGCACACAAAATCATTGATAACACAGCCTCCCACGCACATGAGTGGGATCAGGAAAAAGATATCTTTCATTCATCTAAAGTGGCTAGAGCCGATTCTAGCCATGACTTTGATTCTGTTTCCGCAAAAATAAATGCTTTCGAGAGACGAATGGAAAAGATGACTAAATATATTCACACAATACGAATCAGTTGTGAGCAATGCGGTGGACCACACTTAACGAAAGATTGTCACATCGAGCAAACGATGGAACAACGTGAGAATGTTTCCTACATGAACTAAAGGCCGGAAAATAATTATCAAAATAATTATCAACCGCCAAGGCCAAACTTTAATCGAAATCAAAACATTCTTTACAATCCAAATGGACCCAACAATAACTCGTATAACCAACAAGGTCTGAATAACCAACCAACTCAAAACAACACTTTAAATCAACAAAGACGTGGTTTGTATAAACCACCATAACAAACCGAAGATAAAAAGTCAAATCTGGAAGAAATGGTACAAAAGCTAGTTGAATCTCAAACACAATTTATTGCAACTCAAACCCAAACGAATGAGAGGTTTGATCAGTCATTTAGAACTCAACAAGCTTCCATTTTGAATCTAGAAAAACACGTAGGTACTCTTGCTAGCATGATGAGTGAGAGGGAACAAGGAAAGCTACCGAGTGATACTGAAGTAAATCCTCGGAATGAGAATGTTAATATGGTGTCAACAAATTCTGAAAAACCAGCACCAGAAGATGGGAATGTTTTAGATGTGAGTAACAATGAAGAAGTTACAACACCACCACCACCTGAGTATGTAAAGCCATTGGTGGCACCATACAGACCACCCATCCCGTTTCCAAGAAAAGGAGTTGAGTATGAGCAAGTAATAGGTAATAAAGTTTGTGATACCTTTGGAAAAAAGAAGAAGAATAAGAAGGTGCAAGAAACAAAAATCGTAAAAATAAACCCGGTGAAGACAGTTCCACCGAAACTTCCACCAAGGTTGGGTGATCCAGGTGAATTTATTGTTCCTTGTCTACTTAGTGATTGTGTCATGTATGATGCACTAGCAGATTTAGGTGCAAGTGTGAGTGTTATGCCTCTTCAATTATATAAGAGATTAAGAGTAGGTGAGTTAAGTCCAACGAAAATGAGTATTCGACTCTCTGATCAAACCATTAGGCACCCAGTTGGAATTGCTGATAACCTACCCATTAAAGTAGGTAATTTAACCTTTCTAGTCGATTTTATTGTCATTGATATAGAAGAGGACTCAAACATTCCTCTAATTTTAGGTCGATCATTCTTAGCGTCCACCGGGGCGTTTATTGATGTAAGAGAGGGTAGAATAACACTTAGTGATGGTGACAAATCGTTTACCTTTGTGATTCGAAAGTCTAAATCTCCACCAACCAAAACCATTGAACCAATAAAAACGATTGGTAAGAACCATATTATTTTACCAACTCCAACGGTAGTGCTTAACAATAATGAAACGCCTAAGTGTGGGGAAGATGAAGTAACACCTAATGATGACTTGATAACAAAGAATCCCGTTGTTGATACGAAATTAAATGACCCCGTTATTAATAGTTCAATGAAGAAACCTTATAAACGGGTTTACGATGCTAGAATTAAGGGGAACTTTAAGTTATGTACCCAGTTAGTATCTAACCAGTCGCCTAAAGAAAAGGCGAAACTAGTTGAATTTGTGGATAATATAGAAGAAGCCGGCCACTGGCTTAAAGCAAAAGTCACATATATGCAAGTTGATTATGGTCAAAGAGAAATTGACAATGAAGTTAATCACAATTTCGACACCACAGCTACCTAAGTGTGGGAAGATTCAAATGTTCTAAGAAAAAAAAATGCTGTCTATAGTTAGTTGTTCTGTTCTCGTATAGTTCCGAGAATGGAATCCGATTGGTCTTTTCCGCTAGCAGACACTAAAGAACTAGTTTTCTTCCCCCATTCTGAATTTTTTTTGTAGGTTTTATATGAAATTAATATGAATTTTAAATTTAAGTTTTGTGTAAATTTAAAAATAAAATTTACTTTATTTCATTAAGTTTAAAAAAATGATTTCTAAAATTCGTCGTGAGTTAAACACTAGGTCATAGAACCGAAATTGCTTTACCCAAGGACGGGGCAAAAATTTTTGTTATCATTATTTTAATATTATTAATCTAAAGTATGCCAAAAATATTATATGAATGTGGGATAATATACCAAACTTCAAAAATATGTATATATATGTTTGTATTTTATGTTATACACAAAACACGGTAAAACATCGCACTTTCAAAGACTGGTATTAAAGTTCAGCGAAAGTTACTAATTTTAACGACAAGACGTAAAATATCAAATGTGATATAAAACAATATGTTTGCAAACTCGGTATTTTTAATCATTTTTCTACGCTAATCACCCTCATGAATTTAAATTTTTACTGATTTCGTGCAAATGAGGTCATTTCAAGATCTCAAGTGTGGGGAAAGGTTATAAATTCTCTCAGGTTTACACTTGGTTTAATTGCTAAATTATATGAAAATTTGAAAAAATTTCAACTAAATGAATTCAAAATCATGTTTATACATATTTATGAACGATAAAATTAGGTGATAATACTGAAATTATTGTTACCTCGGAGAGAACATAAATTAAGAAACAACCCAAAACGTTTGAATTCATTTAAAATGGAATAGAAGAGAATAAAAAGGCAAAGAAAGAAATAAAATAAAAGCTAAGTGTGGGAAGAATTTACCAAGTTCTTTAAAACATATATCACGTATTTTTGTACAGATTATTGCAGGTACTTTTTCTTTGGACTAAACTAATCAGTTTTACCCGGTTTATTGTAATATATTTGAAAAAAAGATGGATCTACACGATGAATCAATTCCATCATTAAAAGGAAGTAAAGTCTTCCAAAAATGACACGCGCTTCTTGATTTAGGTCAGGAAGTTGTCGTCCAGACTAGCTGTAGGTTGACGAAAAATCTAGAAAAGTCATCTCTAAAATCAGCAGGAAATCCACGGACCTCAGCATCAAACAGGGTCACCAAGTGGTCAGACTTATCCTAACCATGAGAGGATCTGTCTCATAAAATGGGGAGGGCGCCGTGCAAATTAGCTTGATAAGACTAATGAATCAGACTCCCAGAAAGGATAATCTCCTTAAAGATTAAAAATCAGCATTTAAGCCTGATATTACTCAATCCTTGAGATTGACTTTAACGATTGAGAATTACAAAATCATGAAATTCAATGATATCTAAACTCGAGCTTGAATGTGAAAATATTTTGATCAAATTAAAACCGATTTATTTTCTAAAAACCTATTTTTAATGCGTTCATTACCATTGAACGTAAAATTCTAGGAATTCGCCTGGAATTCATTAGGTCACCTGAACCAAATTAGGTGTCAACCGTAAGAACGGTGATTGCATAGCATGGTCGAAGAAAGGACCTTGTGCCAGACCGAAAAATTACAGGGTGATCTTTACTATTTCTCCTACAAAGGATAATAATTGCATCCGACACATTGTGGACCATGAACATCTGCATGTCATTAGACATTGCCTTAACAGTTGTTTGTTCAACGCTTTCCTTTACAACCGGACGGTAGTTTACCGAAAGGTAATATACGGGACAAGTAAACTGGACGTGTTGCTTTCCTAATACAAGGTTTGCAAGTGGGTGACACAAAACCATAAGTTTTGAGCTAAAATTTTCAAATCTGAAACCCACAAAAACATTTTGCAAATACCGGTGAAGGGTTATTCCGGAAAACTTGTCTAGGGTAAAAGCTAGCATGAATTTTCAAAAGATCAAATGTTTTCATAAAGATCCAATTTCCTTAAAGGATCTAAATTTTCATAGTCATGTGGGACTGTAAACCACATCGTTACTATCATTGTTCATACCGCTGTATTAAAATCACTGATGTACAAAGTGTGAGAATAAAAAAAAGTGATTCGAGTGAAGTGTGATTTTAATTTCAAGTTCTGTATTGCTTGAGGACAAGCAACGCTCAAGTGTGGGGATATTTGATAGTGCTCCAAATGAACATATATTTAGGCGCAATATCCTTCCAATATGTAAAGCTTTTAGTTACTATTGTTCTATTTTTATGTAATAATCGTTTAAATAAATAAGTACGAAGACAAAAGACAAAAATGACGATTTGAAGACGCAAATGACCAAAAAGCTCAAATGTACAAGATACAATCCAAGTGGTTCTATTTATTTATAAGAAATGTCTAAAAATTACAAGAGTACAAGCCGCGAAATGTAAAGTACAAGATATCTAAGCATACAAAAAGACGTTCGAAAATCCGGAACTGAGACATAAATCGAGCATTAACACGTTAGTCAACGGGCCTAAAATTACAAGTCCACTCGTAACTAAGTTATTATTATGCTTATTTAAGTCGAAGTAATAGTGATGTTAGACTAAATATTAAAGACGGGGTTATTAGATTTTGTACCATAATTAGGGTTTGGGCAAAAGACCGACACTTGTAGACATTGGACTATGGATTATTAATAGATAGGGGTATTTTCTAAACGAATGACAACTCATTGGAATCTATAGACCTATCTTCAAATTAGTTAATCTAATAATTATTAAATGATTATCATGTCCTATTTAGTGACGTTTATACAACATCTTTTACAATCATTTAATTAATTATTCGGGTTGGGTAATTGATTTTTCAAACTGATCAAGTGGGTAAATTAATATTCATATCTCATTAAAACAGGGGTGGATTACATACAAGGGTAATTGGTGTAATTGTTAACAAAGTATTAAAACCTTGGATTAAACGCAGTCGATAACCTGGTGTAATTATTAACAAAATATTAAAACCTTATTATAGTTTGGATCCCTAATTAGTTGGAATATTTGACTTCGGGAATAAGGTTAATTTGACGATCATTTTGTAATTATGACCGATGGACTATTATGGGCAAAAACCAAATAGGTTTCAAATAAATCCAGGACAAAGGACAATTAACCCAGAATAATGAATTAAAATCAAAACGTCATACATCATGATTACAGAAGTTTAAATAAGCATAATTCTTTTATTGTATTTCTCATCGTACTTTTAACTATTGTCATTTTATTATTCGCAATTTTATTTATCGTTATTTATTTTACGCATTTTAATTATCGTCATTTATTTTTACGCTTTATTAAAAATCGTCAAACCGGTCATTAAACGGTAAAACCCCCCCTTTTATAATAATATTACTATATATAATTATATATATTTTATATAAATATAGTTTTATAAAAATATAGTACGTAATCACTAGCTCCCTGTAGAACGAACCAGACTTACTAAAAACTACACTACTGTACGATTAGGTACACTGCCTATAGTGTTGTAGCAAGTTTTAGGTATATCCTATCTGTAAATTAATAAAACTTGTGTAATATTTCGTCATATTTCGTAGTAAACAATAATAGTATTTCGTACACCTCAGCTTGCATCACCAATGACCCAACCCGTTATCCAACCGATCACGCGAAACTTTTTTTTATATATAGCAGTGGGGTGCGCGGCGCGCAGCCCCCTATGTGCACGGCGCACACAAGGCATGACAGCCCGCTGTCCAAAATTTCCAATTTTTGATTAAAGATCTCCCACTTCCCGACACTTTTGGAAGAAACGCTTTTCACAACACATTATAATGAGTAAAACTAATACGTTCCAATAATAAAACAAGTTTTACGACATCAGGCCCACATATGCCCGAATTACGAGTTTCGTACAAAATATAAGTTTCGACCACATTAGTTTAATTTCCAAAAGACACTTTGAGTATGGTGTTTGGGGTTAAACTACCCAAATCTTGGTCGACCAAAAGCTAAACCCTCGAGAGCCACTACTAATCCAAACGGATACCTTTACCCTTGTCTACGCCGTAGCCTAAAAAGGTAAACAACGAGAGGGTAAGCTAACGCTTAGTGAATGCAATAATTATACATATACATATATAATCTACTTACTTGAAAACACTTACACAAATATCGTATACGAGCTAGCAATTTAGCAACTATGCAATCACAATGCAAAACTAGATATCCGCAATCTCAATAAGGTAGCATTACCAATAGCATATAGTTCACAATTCGATATGCTAAAACTATCACACATAACCATGGTTAACCATAATGCACACAAGGGAACGGTACTCGCACAATGATCGTTGGTACTCGCACGATGACCGTTAGTATAAACTAACCCCCTAGGTGGACGTCCGCACTTACTGAACCACCCTTCACGCACACGTGGTCTCCATCGCACAAAAGAGTAGTGAATCCACACGCCCGGATAACACTATAGTGAATCCACATGTCCGGATAACACTAACCACAAGCCCGCAAGAAAATACACTATATACGCATATATATAATTATTTCACTCACATTAACGCCTTCGGTGAATGAGAAATCAAGCGTGCAACATTCAATGTAACGTACCTATTACATTATGCATAAAATCAATCACACAATCAAGTTGGTCAACCAACTCACTCACCATCCTAGTGTCATTTTGACCCATAGTGCAATTTTGACCCATTGGCACTCTTAATCATAATATTAGGTCAACTACGCCCAAAACCCTAACACTAGCCAAATATGGTCTTAATACACTTTTTAACACAAAGTTATTGCATTTTCATACTCACTAGAAAAATTAGGTCACCCAAAACTCCTTTGACTCATTTCAAGGTTAACACACCCATTTTAGGTTATCTACTAACCCAAATAACACCCATTCACTTAACCCCAAAGTGTGCAAGTGATTAACTACCATTTAAGACTCATAAACACCAATTAACACTTTAAAACCCTATGTTAGTCATTCTTGAGTCCTCATGACTCAATCTTACCCAAGAACACCCAAAATCACCAAATATGGGTTTTATGTTCATCACTAACCCAAAACCCTAACCCTTAAACAAATTAAAATAAGGAAATCAAGATTAGAGCTTAACACCACAATCACAACGTAGCTAGTGATTAGATGAACAACTTTAATACACGCGCTTTGGCCCGAAATCAACTTCTTCCTCCTTGATTTGAGCTTTCTCTCTCTTAAAGTGTTTCTCACTCTAAAATTAAATGGGAGAGATCATAAGGTTGGTGGATGTGAACTAAAGACTCCAATCAGCCTTTTAGTGGCTTTAAATCCGACCTCAAGTGAAAAGACCAAAATGCCCCACGTTCAATTTAAATTAAAACAGAAATCTGTCAGCAGGAAGAGTGCACCACGCACACCCTTAATCATGCGCGGCGCGTACAAAGGTATGGGCAGGCTCTGACCTCTGTTTAACTGCACAATGCTTCCCACACTTTATGTATCATATTTATGAAGGTTTTTCGTATGCCCGAGAGACATATTAAATTTATGTGGCTAATATGTTATGATCCAAGTCGGGTCATACCCAATAACAAACTTACCTACACCTTATACGTATTTGATCTTAACGATTGGATCATTAAACAAATACGCGACACTTGGATTTTAGAAAATCGGATTTCTAAGATATCCTCACTTGAGATAAATTATTTGGATAATTTATATATGATATGGATTTAGTTGTTTATATGTTTAAATAACTATATTGTGTTATGTTTTTTTATAAGTGTTTATATAAATATGAAAGTAGCAAATATTTATATGGTTTCTTTTACAAGTTTTATAAGAATTGCTACATTTTAATATAAACACAACAAGAGTGCAGATTTGGGTCTCCAAGAGAGCCCTCCCATGCTCACTTTTGATGGTTCCAACATAGCACAATTACTTAGATGCATGCTCTTGACAAAAGACAATAAAGACACATGCATACACATTCTCTCAAGTGTGAAAAACAAACAACAAAAATAAATTCCTGTTGTCCCATTTCAGTCATGATTTTGGAGCAGCAAAGAGGGGTCCATTTCTTATTTTGCAAGCTTGTTTTCAAGTGTCAAAAATTCCTAACCAAAGTACTAGGTGTTGGTTATATGTTTGGGGTATACACACTTGAGGTTTCATAGTTTTGAGGCTCCATTTATCATCTTCTTTCAATTAGCTGCTGTCCAGAATTTTGGGTCCAAAGAAAGTGGGTTTCTAGCTTGGTTTTAAGGTGATTGAGTATCTAAAACATAATCAAGTTCAAGGGTGGTGTTGGTGCATCAAAAGCTTGGGGTTTTGACACACTTATTCATCATCTTCATCATCTTATAACCTCCTAACTTGGAGTAGGTAATTTTTTTCTAGCTCTTTTATATTTGTAAGTATATTTCTAGACTTGATATGGTTTTGGGATTCATGTTGAAAAGGTTTAACAACACATTAATTTGTTTGTGAAAATTGCTTCCGCTTAAAAGTTAAAATCGGTTTTGACATGTACATATATGAAACTTGTTAATATGATGAATCCCAACAATGGTATCTGGAGCCGAGGTCATAGAAATATGCTTCTTGTATTTGGCTTGAAAACCCATTTAGATTACAATCTAGTAACATGCATGAAACTAGAATGTAAAAATTTTGGGTTTTGGATGGGATGTATTTTTGGCCAAAAATTTTGGGGTTCCAAAAGGGGTTTGGAACTTCAAGTTTTGTTGTTAGTTGTTGTTCACAATCAAGCCTTGACCTTGTGGTTGGATGTGTGTATGTTTGGTTGTAATATTCATTCATTTGGTTTGTAATAATTTTGTAATTTGGTGATGTAATTTATTTTATTTTTGGTATGTAAAATAGATTAGGTTGTAATTTCCTTTTCCTAGAAAAATTGTATTAGGTTATATATTTTTTGTAAAAAGAAATGAAGATTCAAGATGAATGAAGAACACAAGATGGAGCATATGGATGCAAGAGTTAGTGGGAGATTTGAAATCTCTTACTTTGTGTTTTAACCCTTTACCGGTAACACTTGTTTTCGGCTAAACAAGTGTTCGCCACTTTGGCTTGATTGTGGACATTGTTGTTGTGCATGCTTGTATGTTTATTGTGTATGTGTGTTTGGTTGATACAAGTATATTCACAAGATAAAAACTTGCAAAACAACATTATAATTGGTTATATTAAAAACAACAAAAGGACACTAATAAATGGTTATTAAGAACAAGATGACAATATATATAAAATGGTTTATATCAAGTAATTGGTTTTATTACTAAGACATGAAAATAGGTTTTTCATAATGTACTATACACCAAATGCATGTTGGTGTATGGCAAATGTGTTTTCTTAAACTAGAATTTATGAAAACTTAAAATTCCTTAATGAACAAGGAAAACAAGTTTAACGTCATCCTTTCGTCGGACACTTGAACATAGTAGGGAACTCATAATGGGATAAAGGTCACCTAACCGTTATAAGCAAACTAATATGGTTAAGGTAAAATTTGCATGCTTGTGGGATAAAGGTCACCTAACCACTTGCATGTTAATTTTACATGTTTACACAAGTAGGACGACTTGATTTGGGAATCATGAACTTAGGGTCACCGAAGCATGAGGAACAAATAGGCGTTGATGGGATAAATATGCCATGCAAAAGGATTGCATGATCCCATAACTTAGAAGTTGCAAAAGGATTGCAATTGTCATATAAATGACTACCTAGCTAAATCAAATGACGGGATAAAGGTCACCTAACCGAAATTTGATTTACAGTTGGATTCTAAGATTTAATAAAACAATTATAATATAAAAAGGGTATTGTTTATTAAATCTAAAACTAGATACTTAAAGGAACTTTGTTAAATTTTGTAGATGGCCGCCAATAACAACAACAACATGCAAAATGCACCACTTAACCTAAACAACCTATTGTTAAGGTCTCTCCTCTAGAAAGACAAACTCAACCATACGAACTTTATGGATTGGTTCCGTAATCTTAGAATTGTCCTCAAACTTGATGATAAAGCGTATGTGTTGGAGGACCCTATTCCCGACCAACCGGACAAGGAAGATGTAGAGGGCATGGATTATTGGGATAAGTATTGCACCGATTCGGTGCAAGTTGCTTGCCTAATGCTTGGGACTATGATACCCGAACTCCAAAAAGATTTCGAGCATCATAGTGCATATGACATGATCACTTAATTGAAGGAGATGTTCCTTCAACTAGCTCATGTCGAGCGCTTCGAAATGGTTCGAGCGCTACATGCATGTCATATGGATGACACCCAATCCATTTCATCTTATGTCCTCAAGATGAAAAGCCTCATTGATCGCGCAAACCGTCTTAATCTCAACATATCTAATGAGCTAGCCACAGATCTTATCCTAAACTCCTTGTCAAAGAGATTTGACCAATTTGTAATTAATTACAATATGAATGGGATGGATAAGACCATTGGCGAACTTCATGGCATGCTTAGGACGGCGAAAACTAGCATGGGTAAGAGGGCTTCACCCGTGCTAATGATCAATGATGGTGGGTCCAAAGGTAATAACACCTCTAAGCCAAAGGCGGCTAAGAGGAAAGGACCCGCCCATCAAGGCAAGGGAAAGGGGAGGATGGTTACCCCAACCAAAAACAAGAACAAGAAGCTAAAGGTTGCAGGACAAGCAAACCCCAAGGAAGACCCGTGCTTCGGTTGCGGTGAAATGGGTCACTGGAAACGCAACTGCCCGGTCTACCTTAAGGAGTTGAAGGAAAAGAGGGATGCGGGGCAAACCTCATGTAATACATATATGGTATATATAGAGCTTAGTATTACTTCTTCTAATACATGGGTATTAGACACTGGATGTGGAACTCACATTTGCAATTCTTTGCAGGGGTTCAAAAGAAGTGATCAAGAAGCGGGAACAACAAGTCTCTTCATGGGAAATGGAGCAAGGGTCCAAGTTAAAGCTCAAGGAGACTTTGTTTTGAAGCTACCAAGTGGTTTGGAGCTTATTTTGAAAAATGGTTTGTATGCACCCGATTTATCACGAAACATTATTTCTGTATCCCGTTTGAAACAATATGGTTTTAATCTTAATTTCATTAATGATGATATCCATGTTTCTTTAAATAATGTGTTCTATTTTAAGGCTTCGCCTTCGAATGGTATTTATGAATTGGTTCATGATGTCACATCATACAATAGCTCAATATACCATGCGAACACCAAGAAACTCAAAAGGGATTTGAGTGATTCCTACTTATGGCATTGTCGCCTTGGTCACATAAACAAGAATCGAATGCATACACTTCAAAAGAATGGACTTTTGAAATCAAATGAACTAGACTCATTTGATGTATGTGAATCTTGTTTACAAGGCAAAATGACTAAAGCACCTTTCAAAGGGACCTATGAAAGGGCTAAAGACTTATTGGGACTAATACATTCGGATGTATGTGGACCATTTAAGCCCATAACTAGGAATGGTGAAAGGTACTTTGTTACTTTCATTGATGACTTCAGTCGTTTCAGATATGTCTACTTATTAAGACACAAGGACGAAACTTTTGAAGCATTCAAGGAATATCAAAATGAGGTACAAAATCAACTCAACAAAACAATAAAGGTACTTCGTACCGATAGAGGAGGTGAATACCTAAGCGATGCTTTTCAGGATCATCTTAGGAGTTGTGGGATTATCTCACAACTTACTCCACCCAGAACACCCCAGCTTAATGGAGTATCCGAGAGGAGGAACCGAACCCTAATGGATATGGTTCGATCCATGATGGCTAGAAGCTCGTTACCTCTATCATTTTGGGGTTATTGCTTAAGCTCCGTGGCTCGTATTTTAAATATGACCCCAACCAAGAAAGTGGAACGAACACCTCATGAGATGTGGTTTGGAAAACCTCCGTATCTATCATACTTAAAGGTATGGGGATGTGAAGCTTATCCTAAGCGTTACGTCCCTAATAAGTTAAATGCTCGATCCACAAAGTTTATCTTCATAGGATATCCCAAGGATAATAAGGGATATTATTTCTATGATCCTTCCGAACAGAATGTATTTGTTGCTCTGAAGGCTGAATTCCTTGAAACTAAGTTCCTAATGGAAGGTGATAGTGAAAGGAAGATAGATCTTGAGGAGGTTCAAGATCAAGTAGATGATACACGATTGGTTGACACTAGCACTCAACATGAAAATGTTGAAAGTGATCAAATGGATGATCAAAATACACAAGACGTTCGCAAATTTGGTAGGATTAGTAATCCTCCTGAGAGATATGGGTTTCTCATGGATGGATGCTATGTGGTTGATTTGGATGAACCAACAAACTACCAAGATATTTTATCAAGGATTGATAAAGATAAATAGCAGGAAGCCATGAACGCTGAGATGCAATCCATGTATGACAACCAAGTTTGGGAACTTGTTGAACAACCTACTAGCTCAAGGCTAGTTGATTGTAAATGGCTTTTTAAGATGAAAACCGACATACATGGAAACTTGGATACATATAAAGCTAGACTTGTAGCAAAAGGTTTCACTCAAACTCAAGGGGTTGACTATGATGAAACTTTTTCGCCTGTGGCAATGCTAAAGTCTATTAGGATATTACTTGCCATTGCTGCTCATTGTGATTATGAAATATGGCAAATGGATGTCAAGACCGCTTTCCTAAATGGACATGTTGAGGAAGATGTCTATATGGTACAGCCCGAAGGTTTTGTTGATCCGAAATATCCTAAAAAGGTATGCAAGTTAAAGAAATCAATCTACGGATTGAAACAAGCATCTAGAATGTGGAATCATCATTTTAATGAGGAGGCAAAGAAATTTAGCTTCATTAAAAATGGTGATGAAGCTTGTGTATATAAAAAAGCTAGTGGGAGCACTATCATGTTCCTTGTACTATATGTGGATGATATATTGTTATTTGGAAATGATATTCCAAAAATGGAAGGTGTTAAAACTTGGCTAAGTAAATGCTTCTCTATTAAGGATCTTGGAGAAGCACAATACGTTTTGGGGATTGGGATCTACAGGAATAGATCCAAGAAACTGATAGGTTTGAATCAAAGTGCATACATTGAAAAGATCTTGAAAAGGTTCAAGATGGAGAACTCTAAGAAAGGTTTGGTACCTATTCAAAAGGGAACACTTCTCAGTTCATCTCAGTGCCCCACCACGAAAGATGAACAGGAGAGAATGAAAAAAGTCCCATATGCGTCTGCTATTGGGTCAATCATGTATGCAATGATATGCACTAGACCGGATGTGTCATGCGCTCTTAGCCTGACAAGTAGATACCAGAATAACCCAGGAAACAGTCATTGGATTGCTGTCAAAAGTATATTGAAATACCTTAGGAGGACTAAGGATATGTTTCTGATATATGGGTCTGGTGAGGAGGAACTCGCAGTAAAAGGTTACGTAGACGCGAGTTTCCAAACTGATCGAGATGATTCTCGATCACAATTCGGTTATGTCTTCATGCTAAATGGAGGTGCGGTCTCTTGGAAGAGTTCGAAACAGGATGTTGTTACATTATCCACTACAGAGTCGGAGTACATTGCCGCTTCATTGGCAGCTCAGGAAGCTGCATGGATGAAGAAATTCATAGACGACTTAGGAGTGGTCCCTTCCATTCAGGACCCTCTTGAGATATTTTTTGACAACGAGGGTGCGATTGCTCAAATCAAGGAACCTCGTGCTCACCAAAAGACACGTCACGTTGAGCGGAGATTCAATTACATAAGGGATGAAGTTGAAAAAGGGAAGATATGTATTCGCAAAGTTCACACAGATCTTAATATAGCGGATCCACTCACGAAGCTCTTATATAATACTAAACATGATAGGCATGTTTGTGCATTAGGGCTTCGATATTCTAGTGATTGGATATGATCTGTTTTATGTATTGTAACGGAACGAATTAGTTCAAACTCATTAATAAAATTATGGTATTAATTTATTAAATTTGAGTCATGTTCCTATTTTGCATATTTTATCCATGAATAAATATCTATTCTAAAATTCCGTAGTTGATCACATTTGTGGGAACAAGTGTGAGGTCTAGACTATTATGAACTTGGATTGGTTAACATTCAAATGGTGAATGTAGGGCAAGGTTGCAACCAAGGTTCATAGATATTTGTGGGACACAAATATTGGAAGACCCGCTCTCAAGATTTGCTTTATGGAGCCTTTGTGGTTGATCACATGTAATCTTGAGTAAAGGAGAATATCATTGTATCCTCTGACCTGAGATACATATTGGGTTCAGATATTCATCGAATATCGTGCCTTGATTCTTTCCTTCGCTATTCTGAAAATGGTAGCTCGTAAGGAAGAGCTCAGGTATAATACAAGGTGTGTATCTAGGACGTATGAAGTCAAGATGGAATTTGTCCCTCTTATTCGTTGAGAGTCAGATGTCTAAGGCCTGATAAAGTTAAATCTAAAAGAGAGTGATCACCCTGTGTCTCTTGGATTTAACATGACAGCTAGGACAAAAGGAAATAATGAAAAGATTCACCTATTCATGTTCGAGATGGGCACTCGAAAGGGATGATGTTATTGAATGGTACAAAGTTATAACATATTGGGGATGATGGACGGTCGTTAGGTGGTATCCATCACTTGCATTAATTTCTTATGTTTCTCTTGCAAGTGGGAGATTGAAGGTTTTTCGTATGCCCGAGAGACATATTAAATTTATGTGGCTAATATGTTATGATCCAAGTCGGGTCATACCCAATAACAAAATTACCTACACCTTATACGTATTTGATCTTAACTATTGGATCATTAAACAAATACGCGACACTTGGATTTTAGAAAATCGGGTTTCTAAAATATCCTCACTTGAGATAAATTATTTGGATAATTTATATATGATATGGATTTAGTTATTTATAGGTTTAAATAACTATATTGTGTTATGTTTTTTTATAAGTGTTTATATAAATATGAAAGTAGCAAATATTTATATGGTTTCTTTTACAAGTTTTATAAGAATTGCTACATTTTAATATAAACACAACAAGAGTGCAGATTTGGGTCTCCAAGAGAGCCCTCCCATGCTCACTTTTGATGGTTCCAACATAGCACAATTACTTAGATGCATGCTCTTGACAAAAGACAATAAAGACACATGCATACACATTCTCTCAAGTGTGAAAAACAAACAACAAAAATAAATTCCTGCTGTCCCATTTCAGTCGTGATTTTGGAGCAGCAAAGAGGGGTCCATTTCTTATTTTGCAAGCTTGTTTTCAAGTGTCAAAAATTCCTAACCAAAGTACTAGGTGTTGGTTATATGTTTGGGGTATACACACTTGAGGTTTCATAGTTTTGAGGCTCCATTTATCATCTTCTTTCAATTAGCTGTCCAGAATTTTGGGTCCAAAGAAAGTGGGTTTCTAGCTTGGTTTTAAGGTGATTGAGTATCTAAAACATAATCAAGTTCAAGGGTGGTGTTGGTGCATCAAAAGCTTGGGGTTTTGACACACTTATTCATCATCTTCATCATATTTTTTTTCTAGCTCTTTTATATTTGTAAGTATATTTCTAGACTTGATATGGTTTTGGGATTCATGTTGAAAAGGTTTAACAACATATTAATTTGTTTGTGAAAATTGCTTCCGCTTAAAAGTTAAAATCGGTTTTGACATGTACATATATGAAACTTGTTAATATGATGAATCCCAACAATTTACACCTCTGTACAATAATTATTCAGGTCTTACAAAGGTTATGCATCTGATAGCCTAGAAGGCTTATCCTAATGTGAGGAGTCACCCTCAAATAGATCTATTCATATTATTTACGTTTACCAAACCTACAATTAACGATATCAGAATTGGGCTTTCTAAATTTGACCTTTGTTACTCTAACATAGAATACGGTTATTGTACTTGAGTCCATAAATATAAATCAGTAATCAATCAGTTTCTCATCCCATAAAGTATAGAAAAATGATTAAAAATGGGACTATAAACTCACTTATGACAAACAAAGCTTAGTAAAATAGTAAGCATGTATTCCCACCCCAAAAATGAAAACAGTTCAAAGGGGCTATGATACTCACTTATAACAAACTTTATAAAATCGTAAAGCATAGTAAAACATGAAGCATGTATTCTCACCCCAAAATAGTTATAAAACAAGTAAAAAGGGGCTATGAGACTCACGATCGATGCAACACGGTGCGACGTTCAGAAAGTGCGATTTTAAACGTTTTGCGGTGATCCGGGCTCGTGACCTAAATATATGAATTAAGGTTAGAGGTCATACCATATCTAATATAGTGTTTAGTTAAGTTCATAATCAAATTTGGTAAGTTTTACATGTTCGTTTAGTTCTCGTTTCATCTGATACATAGTTTCTTAGTATAGTGTTTATTAGCTTTATTGTTTCGGACAACAATTTCACCCAAGTGTTTCTCCCATAATGTACATCTATCTAGAATGAGATTACCACACCTGGAAAGGTTTGTATGTGTAGTTTTCAACCATGTAAGTTTGTGTTCCTATTCAAAATAGAAGTTGTTCAAAAATGCATCCTCTTACAGGTGCGCAAAATTGTCCAGATTTACACTATAAGCTCCCATGCAAGTTTAAAAATAGTAAAATACATTTATTTGACTTAAGACTTTTACAGAGAGTTTAAGAGATGTAAAGGTATAAATTTTTAAAAGGAATCATCTACAGGTCTTTATTAGCCTAGTTTTTAGAAGTGGTGTTCTAGACCATTATTTGACTACATTAAAATCATGGGTCAAATCTGGATGACCATTTCTCCATGATTACTACATGGATTTAGGTGATTCAAATTGTTATTTACTCCTCTATTTGTACTATTTAAAGAATACAAACATATATTTCCAGAATCATTTTATTTTTTGATTTATACTTGATTCTTTTGGACTTGGTAAGATTTGATTGAAAACAGACATGTAGTGAGAAAATAAAAAAGAAAAATACCTTTTTCTGTTTTGAAAATTATAGAAAATTAACATAAATTTAAAAATATATATAAGAACATGTGGTAAAAGTATTAAGTTTAAAATCAAAGTTTAAGTTAGTTATTAGGTCATGATCTTATGACACTTCTTTTGGATAGATACATGTTAATAATGTTTCTATGTGTTTTAGTCACTTTAATCTTTATTTCAAGTTTATTATGATTTGTTTGCTTTAATAAA
This sequence comes from Rutidosis leptorrhynchoides, assembly GCF_046630445.1. Taxonomy (NCBI): domain Eukaryota; kingdom Viridiplantae; phylum Streptophyta; class Magnoliopsida; order Asterales; family Asteraceae; genus Rutidosis; species Rutidosis leptorrhynchoides. Next base: position 168,721,395 of record NC_092338.1, on the reverse strand, counting down.
ACATATAATCAGTCATCTAAAGTTGAGATTAGGGCTAGCTATGTAGTCATTATTGAGCATTTAAACACTCTAGATTAAGCTTTTACACCCATTTCTCTTGAAGATGACCTTGAAATGGAGAATAGAAATGCAAGTAGTGTTTATACCTTGAAGATTGAAGATTGAGATGTTAATGAAGATGAAGAAAGATGGAGAGAATGGCTGGAACTTAAGAGATTTTAGTGAAATGTATAAGTGTAGTTATTGAAAATGGAGAAAATGGAAGTTAAATGATGATGGTGGGGGTGGTGTGTCAATAAGAGGAGGAAGGGAGCGGATGACTAAGCTCATCACATTAATGAGCTCATTCAATAGAAGTGACTAGTTGTTGTGATGAGTTTGCATGTCATTAGTGAGTAAATCGTAATTAACTAGTGTAATGTTTAGGTTAATCTTAGCTTAATTAGGTTTAGGTGTAAGTAAGTGTTTAAGTTTTATGATCTTGATTAAAGCTTGATCATATATTGTTTTAGCTTCTAGATAGATTAAGGAAGGTTACTTAATCATAATACTTGATTATTTGATGTATATAACTTCATAAATACATAAGGGTGTGAGTTTCTCAAGTTAAGAGTTTACGAGGATATACTAGGGTTTCCGAAAATTGTGTGAATGGTTGTGATAACTTAGGATTGTTCAAGTCATAATTATGATGCCATAAACAAAACCTAACATGAAACTACTTTAATAGATCATATGAGCTAAGCCAGAAATTTCTAGCTCGGACAAGTTATGTTAAATAACCTAGTTGGAAAATTCCGGGGTGTGACAATTTTTGTATAATCTTGATTTCTTGAAAAACCAAAAACATTTTGTGTAAATCATGTAGATTTTATATCTTGGTAATGATTAGGTGTAGCAATTTCTGTTATAATGACTAGTTGCGATTTTTATAAAGGTAATTTTTTTGGGGGGGAAAATGGTAGCTTTTAGGTCAAATCACTAATTTGGCGATTTAGGGTTATTCTGAAAGGTATTATAAATAGATTACTTCAATAATTGGGATATATTTTCGCAACTATGACTCTACAAACGCTCTCAATTCTCTCCTACAATTGTGGAATTGTTCATCATCTGGTATTCGTTTACAGTTTCTTATTTTCTTTTAATCTTTACATCTTAAATCTTTTTAAAGAAAATGGTGAAGTATATTCCCTATGTTCATATCCCTACTGCTTTCATGAATAGGGCTTGCCCTATTAAACATGGTAAAGATGTACAAGTTCCTGTAAATAATCGGGTGTCTTGTATTGAAATATCATACAACTTTTTAAATCAGGGATATGAACAACTTGTTTTGTTTTTACAAAATTGTCCTCTCAGAGAAGGATTTTTTTGAACAACTGATTACATGTATCCAGCAATGCTTGCAGAATTCTGGTATTCATGTACAGGGATCTTTGCAAATAGAACAATCACTGGAACATACAATAATAGTGCAAATATTGTAACAATTTCTGAAACTTCTTTATAGGACTGTTTTAAATCTTCCTTTTAGAGATAATTTTGAGGCACCTGCATCTAAAACTGAAGCAAAATTATGTTTTCGAATGGTGGGTCAACCCATGATGACTGGGTGATTCAAATGAACATGTTTTCATCACGATGGAGCTTTCTAATTTCAAATATTTTGAGAAGTTTGAGTTTTAAAAGTGGCAGTTTGAGTGAGATGAATGAGATGAAAATCCAAATACTTAATGCTTTTGTGACAGGGAGAGATATAGATTTTGCACATCTATTTTTTGATGAACTTTTAATGCTAGTCAACAGGAGCACTAGCGATCACAATGTCCCATTCATTAGATTCCTGAGTCAACTATTTTTGAGGATGCCCTAACTCCACATTTGTATGAATGGCTACATCATGATTTTAACTCTATGGTAGTCCAGAGTGTAGCACTAAAATGTTTCACTCACCCATTCATCCTCTTGAGGTTGATTTAACACCAGCTACGCTGGTGTGGGTGGGAGTCAATAACCAACCAGCTGAACCTGCTGGGTCATCTTCCTCAGAGGATTGGCAACCTGAATCTGAGAAGGATGAAAGTTCAGACTCTGATTTTTCAGACTCTGATCTTTTTACAGACTATGAGTCCTCTCCTAGTCCTAGTCAAGGGGCTCATTCATATGTACCAGAGTTTTAGCAATTAGACAATGGTGAAAATTCAACAGCACCTTCCATTACAGGTTATCAAGGTGTTCAATCAGGTGGGTTGGATAATGAGCAATCAAAGTCTGATCGAGCTTGGACAACACCTTCAGGTATGAATACTAATATGCAGACTGAAGGTATGAGTGAGGTACAACCATTACACTCTAACCCATCTTCACCCACTGCTACGGAAGAAATAAGTATATCACCAACCAACCTGATGACCTCACCAAGTCATACAGAAAACATCGCTATACTTGAAACTATAGATGAACAGGCAGTTATAGACTCCTATCAAAATTTGTTTACTAGGTCAGATGCTCAAATCAATACTTCTTCATCTCTGCTAGAGACTGATGTTGTCATTGATCAAAACCAACCTTCACCTGATAGAGTAGTTAACTTGGATCACCACACACTACCACTGATGAAACCCCCTCAGTTGGTCAATCTGGAGATGTCCCAATCCTGGACACCATTAACCAATCCACAGCTCCACCAAATATGCCTGAACCCACTACTACCTCAGATGAAAATCTGACTCACTTATCTCCCACTGAAAACTCCTTACACATGCTTGCACGAGCTGCCAATGCTGATCTCATATCACAGGGTGATGTAGATGCTCCAAAACCTTCTGTGTCTAATGATCCTAGTCCTTCTCAACAAGAGGAAGGTCAGGGCACACAAACCAATCTACCACCCACTAATGGCATTCCACCCCAGCCTGAGGCACAAGTAAATTTGGTTGGCATTTTTAATGCTTTGACTAGCTTGACTTCACAGTTTGATGACAAACTGGAAAGTGTGCAGTTGGGTTTAATAACTTGAATAATAACTTGGCAACCAGAAATGAGCTGATGGAGGTAAGGAGGTTGATTGGGAATTTGATGTAGATTCAAACAAATCAAAAAACTACTTCATATTCTAACTCTGTTGTACTTCAGACTATCAACATAAAGTTAGATTCAATGGAGGTGGCTATATGAAACGACCCCAAATCCGTTTACCAAAAACGAAGCACATTTTTTTTTATATATATATAAGTTAGGTCCCAATAATAAAATACATTTCCAACTCTGTTTTAACCAAAAATATAATATTGTAACGATACGTTTAACAATTTATAATGACCCTTGGTACACAAATTACACATTACGAAATCATTTGTAATAATGACTCAATCACACGAAATACGGGTTAATACACAATAACCCAACCCGATAACAAGAGCATAATCCCGGGAATACCAATTTCCCAATTCGCATCCAAATAGCCAAAAGCTAATCCTCCAAGCTTAAGCAACGTCTATCAACCCTAGTCTAGCAACTAGGTAACTCCACATCAACGATACCTATAAAAAGGTAAACAACGAGAGGGGTAAGCATAAAGCTTAGTGAATGAAATAATTATATATATACATATACAATTTACCTACTTGCACCCACTTACACAAACATGCATAAATCCCGCATATCAATGCATACAAGCTAGTTTTTTCAAACGTATAAACTAGCATCATCATCGTTAGCACATAATCTCAATAATATAAATTCTAAATATTAAGCAACACACAAACCATTGATGTTCACAACATCCGTTAGCATTCAGTGCTAGCCCCGCAAATTGTATCGTCAACATCGAGCTTAAATCCCATCCGCCCTACTACATGTGGTATCGTCAAAATCGAACTTAAAACCCACATATGAGGTATCGTCAACATCGAACTTTAAACCCTCATCACGCATCACTATATTAGTGGTATGGCATCGTCAACATCGAAATTTAAATCCATACATGAGGTATCGTCATCATCGAACTTTAAACCCTCATCGAACATCATTACAAAAATGGTATGGTATCGTCAACATCGAACTTTAAATCCATACATGAGGTATTGTCACCATCGAACTCTAAACCCTCATCAAACAATAACATATACACGGATATGGTATCGTCCCCATCGAACTTTAAACCCATATTCCACGAGTAAATAGACCGTATACATAAATATATAATTATTCCACTCACCTTGAAATGCCCGCACCAGTCATGTATGTAAATCGCATCCAAACGCAACCGAGCAAGCCTTTACCTATAATACACATATACGTATAATATATACATAAATACACATTCTCTAAAAGAGAACCTGACACAAACATCCCTTAGCAGAGGGATCAAACCTTGCTCTCTAAAACCCGCCCATTTAACACTTAATGGACACAAACCAATTACCACTTCGGGTGGTAATTCAAACCCACTCTACAAAGTACAATTTAACCCAATTTATACTCTACACCAATTAGACCAACCTAGGTCTTAACACTAAATTACTACTTAGGTAGTAATCATTTCAAACGTCATTTACACCAAAACCCCAACACGTGCAATATTGACCCATATTGTGTTTGACCACGTTTGACTTATGTTAAGATACCATTTTAAACCAAAATCACTTCCTATAATTACTTTCATTCAAAAACATCATTTAACACTTAACAAAAGTGTTTAACATTCATTTATCCAAAATTACTGTCATTACCAAAATTCGACTCAATCAAAGTCAACCCATTTTGACACAATTCATAACAACACCCATATTCACTAACGACTAGTGATTATATTTTTAAAACACCAATTAACACCTAAACCAAGTATTTACATGCTTGATTCACCAAAACTTGACTCAAAACTTAGTTTGACACCAAATCAAGCTTACTATACTCAAAATACCCACTTGACCCATTTTGATCCAAATTAGGGTTTAACTCACTTTGACTTGTCAATTTACATCCAAAACACCTACAATCACTAACAACTAGTGATTGTGTCTCAAAATCAACAATCAAAACCCTAAGTCACCCATTTAGGCTTACTTACATGAATCTTACCCAAAAACCCCCAAAATCACAATAAATGGGGTTTTTGGGTAAGATTCATGTAAGTAAGCCTAAATGGGTGAAATTCGTATTTAGAACTTACCAACAAGAATCTTAACAATGAAATTCGTATTTAGAACTTACCAACACTACCACAAAATAGCCGTGAACAAGGTGAACAACTTTAACTCTTGTGACTTGGCCCGATTCACTCTTCTTCTTCCTCAAACCAAGCTCTCTCTCTCTAAAATGGGTTCCTCTCTCTAGAAATGGATGAGAGTGTTTGAGAAGGTGAAATGAGGATAAGAATGAGGTTGGATCAGTTTTAGTGACTTAAAACCGACCCCTAAATGAAAAGACTCAAATACCCCTCATTAAAACTCAAAATATCAAGAAAATACCAAACATACGTTACAGCCGCAATTTGCGCCTCCTGGCCGCAAATTATGGTCGGGCCGCAAAAGTGGCTGCAAGAATGCACCCATTTGGGCGCTGACGAACCCCATCCAGCCACAAATTGCGTCTACCAGCAGCAAATTGCGGCTGGTCCATTTTTCGCGTTTTTCTGACACTTGTTTTGGTCGTAATTTTCAAACCGTAGCTCCGTTTTTTATGAATCAAATATCTTTGGAAACGTAATAAGGTCTACTTTCCAATGGTAAGGTTCTAAAACATCAATACAAAATTTATTTGGGGTGAAAAGATACGATTACATACTTTATAACTCAAATGACGTCCAAAATAATGTAGTAACTGAAAAACGGGATGTTACAACTCTCCCCAACTTAGCCTGGATCACGTCCCCGTGATCCTCATCATTTACCTAGAGGTAAGTGCTTCAATGCCTCCACCCTTACATACAATAAGAACCACATCCTACGATCCTACGAAACGCAACTAAGCCCGACATCCATAATATCTTCCGCTAATCCAAAGATCTCACCACACGCTAATAATCACTAACGTGCATCACCGCAACCAGCGGTATCTTATACATTCAACATCCACAAGGCCCACTTAGGAAACACGGAAAACACCATGTATCCTTATCAGTTCTCTCGGGCTACAACCCGCAAGAAGCTAAGTCCATAGCTATATCACCAACGCTATCTACTAGGTCCACTACGCCGTAAACCAAGTCTTGCATTAATCCAAATCGAGAAGGATTCATGCCGCGTTAAAACTCCGTGCTTCACTGGTTCATAAACGCACACTCAACCGGTCAATCATAAATGTTCTCTGATTCAATAACCACCTTCCCGCGTCACTACAACCGGGCTATTCTTTTAACGAAGAAATTTCAGTAACACCAAAAATAATCACTTTAGGAACACCACTTTCCCACCAACCGATCCGCACACGACCATCCGCCACTGGATTAATCCAGGACAACAATAATACACCACGATCTAGACATAACATCAACATTCGACACAGGGTTTCTCCTCTGAACCCTACAACACTGAAAGGACCCGTCCTAATCCATCCAGACGAAGTCCATATCGATTATAAACAATTCACATCAGTTGATTACATCGCGAGTACTTGACCTCTATATGATACATTTTACAAACATTGCATTCATTTTTGAAAAGACAATCTTTCATTACATTGAAATTTGACGGCATGCATATCATTTCATAATATATCTAACTATAATCGACTTAATAATATTCTTGATGAACTCAACGACTTGAATGCAATGTCTTTTGAAATATGCCATGAATGACTCCAAGTAATATCTTTAAAATGAGCAAATGCACAGCGGAAGATTTCTTTAGTACCTGAGAATAAACATGCTTTCAAGTGTCAACCAAAAGGTTGGTGAGTTCATTAGTTTAACATAAATAATCATTTCATAGTTTTAATAGACCACAAGATTTCATATTTCCATTTCTCATAAACATATGTCCTATGCATAGAGACAAAAATATCATTCTTATGGATTGAACACCTGGTAATCGACATTTACAATATATATATAAGAATATCCCCATCATTCCAGGATCCTCCTTCGGACATGATATAAATTTCGAAGTACTAAAGCATCCGGTACTTTGGATGGGGCTTGTTGGGCCGATAGATCTATCTTTAGAGTTCGCGTCAATTAGGGTGTCTGTTCCCTAATTCTTAGATTACCAGACTTAATAAAAAGGGGCATATTCGATTTCGATCATTCAACCATATAATGTAGTTTTGATTACTTGTGTCTATTTCGTAAAACATTTATAAAAGCAGCGCATGTATTCTCAGTCCCAAAAATATATATTGCAAAAGCATTTAAAAAGGGATTAATGAAACTCACCTAATGTATTTTGTAGTAAAAATACATATGACTATATTGAACAATGCAGGGTCGGCCTCGGATTCACGAACCTATATCATTTGTGTATATATTAATACACATAATTAAAATCGAATAAGTTTATATATTATATCTTAATATATATATATTATATGTATTCAGTTTGTGTAAATATTCAAGATGTTAATATTTATATAGTTATATTAATATTAATATATAATTGATCAGCACTTTAATAAATATACTTAGCTTGTTATATATAAATATTTATACAAATATAGTTATTATGATTAAAATATACTTATAACCTTAATAATATCTTCAAAACTTTTACTTTCATAAATGGAATTATTTTTAATGATAATGATATAGATAATACCGATAATATTAATAATGACAGTTTTAATGAACACAAACTATTAATTTTTGTGATAATACATATGTTACTAATAATAATAATAATGATAATTTTAATATTAATGATAAAGATAGTACTAATAATAATAATGTTTGTAATGTTAATACTAATAACGTTTAATGATAATACTAATAATCTGAATGACGATAATAATATTACTAATAATAATGATAGTAATAATAATAATTCATTTAATCATGACTTAGTTATATTTATTTTCATAATCATACCTTTATATTACTTAATCATAATCTTACTTATAATTATACTTCTCGGTTTTAACTATATTCATGATCATAGTCATATTCATATTTGTCTTAATATTACACAACTTTAACTATCTTTTAGTCATAATAATATTAATAGTAACAATATCAATAAAAATATTACTAATAATAATAATAACTAATAATAATAAGAGTAATAATCATAATTTAACTACCTCCAAATGAGCTTTCAAAAAAAAAAAGTCGTAGGCAAGGCTCGAACTCGCAACCTCGTCTACCCAAACACATCACCAAACCATTCCTCCATCTTCTTCATATCTTAATTATATTATACCCGATATTTATTTGATCCACTTTTCTCTTCGGCCCAAACATTAATTCATTTACGGCCCAACTGTAAGTGGCCATGTCTCGGCCCAATACTTCACTTGCTAACAGCCCAGCTTTTTAGAAAGAAAAAAAAAATAACTATGTAATCGCCTAGGCCGAGGTTCGAACAAGGGACCTCTCGTATAACGCAAACAATCCCCACCATTTAACCAAGTCATTTTTTCTGAACTTAACCCAAATGATATAATTATAACCCGTAGATTCTGTTTCTTATCTCATCTTCTTCAAAAAAAATAATATCGATTACAGTTATCATTCACAAAAAAAATATAAGTATATCAAAGTAATAATAACGATTAAGTATTCAGTGTTTATAATTACTTAATAAATAAAAAAAATAAAAAATAAAAAAAAAATATATAACAGCTTGAAAGCTGCTGCTGCTGTCACGAAGCTTTTAAAAAAAAAATAGGTTTCACGATTTGATAATGTTTTAGACAAACTTTATAAAACAAAACTCATTACAAATTGATGGTAGAAACTATTAGAAACCTCAATTTAACTCAACTCGAAACAGAACAATCGAATTTGACTCAAGAACAAAAGTTGACTTTTTGAAAATAAAAGTTTGACTCACAAATTCAAACACAATTCGAAAAATTAGAAGATGAGAATTTACAAAAAGTATCACGACATGATTCCTAACAACTTTGCATTAATAGAATTTAAAAATCGATTCTTTTTTGAGCCATTGATAAAATGAGTCAACAACAGAGATGTACGACCAAGTTCTTCATTTTCTTGCTAAATTCAACTAATTAAATTATTGTTGTAAATGATAATTGACAGTAGTAGTTATATAATATTGAATGGTTATGTCTAATAATGTGAGAAATCTAGTTATTTTATAGAAATAATCTCGACAGGGAAATCCATCAGGAAGGACAAAAAAAATAAAAAAAAATAAAAAGAAAAGCAGATAGTTACACTCAACAGATTTTGGATTCTTCCTATTGTTTGGATTCCTGATTGATATGGATTCGATGACTGTAAACAAATTACAACAGATTGATAATGATATGCTACTAACTACGAATTTCCTGTTTGTATATATATATATATATTAAATATATTTTTTTAACCGTATATATATATCTAAAATCTATATGTATATCTATTTTATATATCTATATATATATATATATATATATATATATATATATATATGTATGTATTTTCTATAATTTTGTATGCGTATCTGTTTATATATTTGAGTATATATATAAAATTTATAAGTTTTAATATTGATAATGGTATTAATAATAAAATATTAATATTAATACTAAAAAAATAATTCTTTCGAAATACTGATAATAATACTAATATTAACATTAAAAGTGGTAAGAGTAATAATGATATTAAAATTTATAATTTTTAGTATTCATATTAATAATGATAATATTGATAAAAATAATAGTAATGTGAAAATATTGTTAGTAGCAATAATGACAATACTAATTATAATAATGCCAATAATAATAATAATATAACAGATTTCATATAACATTCTCATATTATATATATATATATATATATATATATATATATATATATATATATATATATATATATATAATACTAATCATAACAATATTCATATTAATAATTATGAATGTATCTATAATTAAACTTGTATTTAACATATTAATATTACATTTTATTAATTATGTAACTGTTATTAATTTTATCATGATTACATTTGTTGAATATTTAATATTTATCTATTTACATATATTACAATATAATTATTTTGTGTTTTATTTTACATATAAGATTCTAGAGTTTCAATTATATTTTAATATTCCTAAGTATTGTATATACCTACATATACATATATACATATATAGATACATATTTATTTACATATAATTGTTCGTGAATCGTCAGGAGTGGTCGAAGGTCAAATGAATATATGAATGAATATATAAAACAGTTTAAATTTTGAGGCTCGGTTTAATAGACTTTGCTTATCGGGTCGAATACATATAAAGATTAAGTTTAAATTCGATCGGAAATGTCCGGGTCGTCACAGTACCTACCCGTTAAAGAAATTTCGTCCCGAAATTTGAGTGTGGTTGTCATGGTTAACAATAAAATTGTTTTCATGACAAATATGAGTTGATAAATAGAGTTTTATCATCATTGAGTAACATGGATAAAATGATCCGATTATTCGAAGCGTATGAATGAAGCTTATCATAAAAGATTTAAATAGGAAAAGTAAAGATTCTTCTTAACTTTTAGCAGAGTCAGGGTTGAATTCCGGAATTCAAGGGATTTAAAGAAAATCTTCGAAATCTAAAAGATTTGATTCTTCGGTGAGTAAGGAAATTAAGATCTCTATAATTAAATACGGTGATCTGCCTCGATTACTCTGCCTGATATTTCCATTATAAATTTAAGATTTTCTGCAAGATTTTAACATGACTTCGGAGCAAGATATTCTCTAAAGATTTCAACGAATCCAGAATTACCTGAATTCTTTGAATATAGGGTTTGGTCCTTGTATTTGTCCTTGGTCTCCTTCGTGGTTAGCTCAATCCATTTTCCAGTTCCACTTTTTCTGAGCTTTTCCAACATACTATTCTTTATCATCAAACTTCCGATGATTAAGGTCGTTTACGGTTGTCTATGGTTTCTGCTGCTTCATTCAGCTTTTTCAACATTCAGAGTATTGATTTGTGACTGAGTGTTTTTTAGAATTTCAGAATGAGAGATCGTAATTCTTAGAGATAAATGTCATACATATAACTATTGATGTAGCTATGCTGTGAGTTTTCAAAGTACTGATTGCTGATTCCCGGTAATTGGTATGGCAGTTCTTGTTACAAGATGCGGATGATTATATGATAGGGTTTCAATTAATAAATATAATGATTTGTCAGAGAGATTTATGCCAAGAAGCAATGAGGTTACTGGTACGTCTGCTGGTGATATGGTGGAATATAAAAGAATTCTCCGGTATCAAAAGGGTAATCGTATATATCAGGATTATAGTATGGCTACTTCGAATGACAAGTCAAAGTTGACTTGTTGGAGCTGTGACAAAATTGGCTACTTTGAAAAAGGATCGCAAAGTTATTTTTTGCTAATAAATGCCAAAGGATCTGATGCGGCTACGTGTTAAACTTTTACTCAATTGTCGAGAGTTTCTCAGGTGCATAACTATATGCATAAATTTTTCCTTCCGTAGATGAAGTTCTGTTGGTTCATCCTCTCGATTGAGGTGTTTTCAAGAATCATGAAAGGTTTAAACACAGATTGTAATCATCAAAATACAAATGAGGTTTAAGATGAAATCAAGTGGCAAACTTGAAGAATTGTTTAGTTTCATATGTTATAGTCAATATTTTAATTCATTTTAATTGTCCAATGTTGATAGTCCACAGTTAGCAGTGTACAAATAATAATTCATATATAGTTTACTATATAATATTCGAATTAATTAATACGTATCGTGACCCGTGTACATGTCTCAGACTAGATCACAACTCAAAGTATATATATTATTATAGAATCAACCTCAACCCTGTATAGAGAACTCGATCATTACTGCATATAGAGTGTCTATGGTTATTTCAAATAATATATATATATATATATGCGTCGATATGATATGTCAAAACCTTGTATACGTGTCCCGATATTTAAAGTGCGTAAAATAAATAACATAAATTAAATGACAATAAATAAAATTGCGAGAATTAAATTATGATAAAATAAATTGCGATAATTAAATGTAAAAAAAGGAATTAACAGTTAGCTAGGAACAGTTAGCTAGGATTTTGTTAGCGTGGATTCTTAACAAAATTTCTCATAGTTAATTTGTTTGTTTCTAACAAATTTTATTTTGTCCAATGTTTTCTTCATTATGCCACTTGTCGAATTCTGATAGGTCAAAATCCAAATATGAAATTGAATGAAAAAGGTTATTCTGCGGTGAACAGATTCGTATATCTGTGGATGTAAGTAGGATAGTAAATGACTGTTGAATCAGATTGGAAAAATGTACAGTGTAACTTATTAATGTGAAATCAAAATATTCCTCGGGTATTACCTACCCGTTAAAATATTTTTACCATTAACACTTTGTACAAAAGAATTTTTAATTACATTCCTTATGAAAACATATGTACATGTATATTTTCTTCAGATGTAATCATGGATTTAATGAGTTAATATGATATTAAACTCATTTGGTTTTTGATTAAAATTAGAATGAATAATCCCTAAATCTTTAGAGAATACATAATCGCCATGAAGAACGAAGATGATTGATGTAGAACGATACATAGTATGATGATTATACTCGAGGTACAAAATGAGATATTGAGGCATGGATTGTTGATGGTATTGGTGCTCTTATTGATGGTATTGTTGGTGCCGGTGATGTTGCTGAAGCTGGTACATTTTGCACCATATTTTCCGAATTGATTATTCGAGCGCGAAGTTCATTAACTTATTACTTCAGGATGATTGTCGGTCAGAACGAGCGGATGAATAAGGTTCAGAATTGTGGATAGAATATAATCTTGTCGAGTTACCCTGGAAATGAGACTGAAAATGGTGTCTCGAACAGGTTCGCCGGTAAACGCTTCAGGTTCATTGTCAAGAGGTGGATTTGGTTGGTGGAAGGGATTGCCTTCTGCGCGTTTCCATTAATTATGTTGACTACGAACCCATCAGATGAATTGATAATGACTGATTGGTTGATTCATGCCGATGACGCTGTTTTCGGAGCTTAGGTGAACATCTATGTCGAAATAGCTGTCGAAATAGCTGTCGGAATAACAATCGGAATAGCTATCAGAATCTGAGGGACTCGAACTGGTTGCAGGATTCATCTCGTATGATCAGATGAAGGATTTTCGATAAGAAATAGATTATAGGATGTAGATTAGTACCCTGTAATACATAATTTACATATGCATATAATACTAAAATCCCATAAGTTACGGAGGAATCTACGAAAGTTGTCAGGCAAAGTTACAGTAACAGATACGCTAAGATATAAAGTAGCAGATACGCTAAGATATGAATTTTTTCTATACACTATTCATGCAGTTAATGCAGTAAAACGTGTCTAGACTAAGAATGATAAGCAAGTGATTCCCTAAGAATGATAAGCAGGAAATTTTCGACACGAAATGATAAGCAAAACTTTTGACATGCAGACACGGTCGGAGTCCAAACTCACTAATGCATCCTAACGACTTATCAGTTAGACACACTAATGCAGACCTGGTTCGCTAAGACCACCGCTCTGATACCAACTGAAAGGACCCGTCCTAATCCATCTGGACGAAGTCCATATCGATTATAAACGATTCACATCAGTTAATTACATCGCGAGGTACTTGACCTCTATATGATACATTTTACAAACATTGCATTCGTTTTTGAAAATACAATCTTTCATTACATTGAAATTTGACGGCATGCATATCATTTCATAATATATCTAACTATAATCGACTTAATAATATTCTTGATGAACTCAACGACTCGAATGCAACGTCTTTTAAAATATGCCATGAATGACTCCAAGTAATATCTTTAAAATGAGCAAATGCACAGCGGAAGATTTCTTTCGTACATGAGAATAAACATACTTTCAAGTGTCAACCAAAAGGTTGGTGAGTTCATTAGTTTAACGTAAATAATCATTTCATAGTTTTAATAGACCACAAGATTTCATATTTCCATTTCTCATAAACATACGTCCCATGCATAGAGACAAAAATGTCATTCTTATGGATTGAACACCTGGTAATCGACATTCACAATATGTATATAAGAATATCCCCATCATTCCAGGATCCTCCTTCGGACATGATATAAATTTCGAAGTACTAAAGCATCCGGTACTTTGGATGGGGCTTGTTGGGCCCGATAGATCTATCTTTAGAGTTCGCGTCAATTTGGGTGTCTGTTCCCTAATTCTTATATTACCAGACTTAATAAAAATGGGCATATTCGATTTCGATCATTCAACCATATAATGAAGTTTTGATTACTTGTGTCTATTTCGTAAAACATTTATAAAAGCAGCGCATGTATTCTCAGTCCCAAAAATATATATTGCAAAAGCATTTAAAAAGGGATTAATGAAACTCACCTAATGTATTTTGTAGTAAAAATACATATGACTATATTGAACAATGCAGGGTCGGCCTCGGATTCACGAACCTATATCATTTGATTAGCACTTTAATAAATATACTTAGCTTGTTATATATAAATATTTATACAAATATAGTTATTATGATTAAAATATACTTATAACCTTAATAATATCTTCAAAACTTTTACTTTCATAAATGGAATTACTTTTAATGATAATGATATAGACAATACCGATAATATTAATAATGACAGTTTTAGTGGATACAAACTATTAATTTTTGTGATAATACATATGTTACTAATAATAATAATAATGATAATTTTAATATTAATGATAAAGATAGTACTAATAATATTAATGTTTGTAACGTTAATACTAATAACGTTTAATGATAATACTAATAATCTGAATGACGATAATAATATTACTAATAATAATGATAGCAATAATAATAATTCATTTAATCATGACTTAGTTATATTTATTTTCATAATCATACCTTTATATTACTTAATCATAATCTTACTTATAATTATACTTCTCGGTTTTAACTATATTCATGATCATAGTCATATTCAAATTTGTCATAATATTACACAACTTTAACTCTCTTTTAGTCATAATAATATTAATAGTAACAATATCAATAAAAATATTACTAATAATAATAATAACTAATAATAATAAGAGTAATAATCATAATTTAACTACCTCCAAATGAGCTTTAAAAAAAAAGTCGTAGGCAAGGCTCGAACTCGCAACCTCGTCTACCCAAACACATCACCAAACCATTCCTCCATCTTCTTCATTTCTTAATTATATTATACCCGATATTTATTTGATCCGCTTTTCTCTTTGGCCCAAACATTAATTCATTTACGGCCCAACTGTAAGTGGCCATGTCTCGGCCCAATACTTCACTTGCCAACAGCCCAGCTTTTTAGAAAAAGAAAAAAAAATAACTATGTAATCGCCTAGGCCGAGGTTCGAACAAGGCACCTCTCGTATAACGCAAACAATCCCCACCATTTAACAAAGTCATTTTTTCTGAACTTAACCCAAATGATATAATTATAACCCGTAGATTCTGTTTCTTATCTCATCTTCTTCTTCAAAAAAAAAATATCGATTACAGTTATCATTCACAAAAAAAAATATAAGTATATCAAAGTAATAATAACGATTAAGTATTCAGTGTTTATAATTACTTAATAAATAAAAAAATAAAAAATAAAAAATAAAAAATATATATATAACAGCTTGAAAGCTGCTACTGCTGTCACGAAGCTTTTAAAAAAATAGGTTTCACGATTTGATACTGTTTTAGACAAACTTTATAAAACGAAACTCATTACAAATTGATACTAGAAACTATTAGAAACCTCAATTTAACTCAACTCGAAACAGAACAATCGAATTTGACTCAAGAACAAAAGTTGACTTTTTGAAAATAAAAGTTTGACTCACAAATTCAAACACAATTCGAAAAATTAGAAGATGAGAATTTACAAAAAGTATCACGACATGATTCCTAACAACTTTGCATTAATAGAATTTAAAAATCGATTCTTTTTTGAGCCATTGATAAAATGAGTCAACAACGGAGATGTACGACCAAGTTCTTCATTTTCTTGCTAAATTCAACTAATTAAATTATTGTTGTAAGTGATAATTGACAGTAGTAGTGATATAATATTGAATGGTTATGTCTAATAATGTGAGAAATCTAGTTATTTTATAGAAATAATCTCGACAGGGAAATCCATCAGGAAGGACAAAAAAATTAAAAAAAAAAGAAAAGCAGATAGTTACACTCAACAGATTTTGGATTCTTCCTATTGTTTGGATTCCTGATTGATATGGATTCGATGACTGTAAACAAATTACAACAGATTGATAATGATATGCTACTAACTACGAATTTCCTGTTTGTATATATATATATATATTAAATATATTTTTTTTAACCGTATATATATATCTAAAATCTATATGTATATCTATTATATATATATATATATATATATATATATATATATATATATATATATATATCTGTATTTTCTATAATTTTGTATGCGTATCTATTTATATATTTGAGTATATATATAAAATTTATAAGTTTTAATATTGATAATGGTATTAATAATAAAATATTAATATTAATACTAAAAAAATAATTCTTTCGAAATACTAATAATAATACTAATATTAACATTAAAAGTGGTAAGAGTAATAATGATATTAAAATTTATAATTTTTAGTATTCATATTAATAATGGTAATATTGATAAAAATAATAGTAATGTGAAAATATTGTTAGTAGCAATAATGACAATACTAATTATAATAATGCCAATAATAATAATAATATAACAGATTTCATATAACATTCTCATATTATATATATATATATATATATATATATATATATATATATATATATATATATATATATATATTAATAATACTAATCATAACAATATTCATATTAATAATTATGAATGTATCTATAATTAAACTTGTATTTAACATATTAATATTACATTTTATTAATTATGTAACTGTTATTAATTTTATCATGATTACATTTGTTGAATATTTAATATTTATCTATTTACATATATTACAATATAATTATTTTGTGTTTTATTTTACATATAAGATTCTAGAGTTTCAATTATATTTTAATATTCCTAAGTATTGTATATACCTACATATACATATATACATATATAGATACATATTTATTTACATATAATTGTTCGTGAATCGTCGGGAGTGGTCGAAGGTCAAATGAATATATGAATGAATATATAAAACAGTTTAAATTTTGAGGCTCAGTTTAATAGACTTTGCTTATCGGGTCGAATACATATAAAGATTAAGTTTAAATTCGATCGGAAATTTCCGGGTCGTCACAAACACAACCACACAAGACGGCTTCCTTGTACTAGAATGAAAATGATTCGTATACTAAAATCCCGTCAACAGCGAATTATCATCACATCAAATTCGTTATTCGTCACACGACCAACAAAAATATTCACCAATGCCGGGTGAATCCTCCTACCTTGACCGTCCGTTAAGGATGGCCTCAACATTTCAAAGCAAACAACGGGCACATCACTAGGGAACACACCCTCGCAAAGAAACAACATCCGCACGTCTAGATGTGAGACAATCGAAACC
This sequence comes from Rutidosis leptorrhynchoides, assembly GCF_046630445.1. Classification (NCBI taxonomy): domain Eukaryota; kingdom Viridiplantae; phylum Streptophyta; class Magnoliopsida; order Asterales; family Asteraceae; genus Rutidosis; species Rutidosis leptorrhynchoides. The sequence continues at coordinate 168,703,663 of NC_092338.1, read as the reverse complement.
AGCACTCCCCGCCTCACGATCATCCATAAAGTAGAATAATCCACTAATAATTTTCACAACCACATTTCCCGATAGGGAAAATACAGTATCCATCACAAAATCGAACCCGTACCTACTCAACAGTACTATTCGGGTTTCACACCAACCCAAATTTACATCACGAGAGCACCCGCAACGACAGTTACATTCCTTCACTTTCGTGATCTCAAACTTCACACTTGGTCTCCTACCACTTTGGTACTACACGACCACCTTACATAAGAAGTCTTACACTTCACTTGATCTAACACCACTGGAGCTTCCTCGGGAGGCAGTAAAAACTCCCCCACTTAGGATTCAGTTCTACACTCTCACCGCCAAGATGATAGCATCCCACATAATTGTCATACCACGACACACATGATCAATCTCATCATTGGTCTTAAACATAAAATCACCATAAATTCACTTCAGGCTTTCAGAGCCAACATACTCATTCACTTGAAATGTTGTACACGCGAAGGCATTGCACCTTCATACTGCAAATTATAATTAACAGCTCTCTAACGTTCAGAAAGTGAACTCTACCAATGTCCCACATACGCCTCTAAGCCTAGGCATATGACACTCTACTTAATTAGTCATCCCTCTCAGTCTAGATCACTCGACCTTCCACTCGACGAACCTTTATCAATAATTTCTCACTCTCATGGAGAAGAGCGACCAATCCGACACAATAATTGCGTCTACCGCAATATCATCACTTCATCATAACCTTCAGCCTAACCGACTCTTAAGTCCGTCACCAGCTCACCGGTCATCAATATCCGTCTATCACTTAAGAGCAAAAAGATTAGCTCATCCATTACTTCATAAGAAGTATTTACCGCAATGCTCTTAAACTTCGATGTTCGCAGCCGTTGAATTATTATCACCCGTCGATCACTATTATTGGTTTCGTTCATATCAATTATAAACATTTCATATTAATTGGTTTCGTTGCGAGGTTTTGACCTCTATATGAGACGTTTTTCAAAGACTGCATTCGATTTTTAAAACAAACATAACCTTTATTTTATCAATAAAGGTTTAAAAACATACTTATATTATCAAGTAATGGTAATCTAAAATATAACGTTTACACACGACTATTACATAATGGTTTACAATAATATTATACAACAATATAAGTTTTCGAATGCAGTTTTTTAAACAATATCATACAAACATGGACTCTAAATCTTGTCCTTAATTTAGTATGCAACAGCGGAAGCTCTTAACAATCACCTGAGAATAAACATGCTTAAAACGTTAACAAAAATGTTGGTGAGTTATAGGTTTAACCTATATACATATCAAATTGTAATAATAGACCACAAGATTTCATTTATAAATTTACACACATATATAAGGCAATCTGTATAAAAATCATTCATATGATGAACACCTAGTAACCGACATTAACAAAAATGCATCTAGCATATCCCCATACAGGCACCTCGTCTGTATATAATATCAAACTCTAAGAACTAAAGCAGTACAAATTCTCTGACTGGGCTTGTCAAGGCCCATAGATCTATCTTTAGGATTCGCGTCAATTAGTGGAGTTCACTGATGTCAAAGCTAAGGGGTATAAAATACTATTAAATTTTAGCAGGAAATACTATTAAATACGATACATTTTTACACAAGATATTTATTTATTTAGAGAACGGATATACTTAAACCTTGCTACAACACTTATAGGCAGTGTACCTAATCGTACAGTAGTGTAGTTTTTAGTAAGTCCGGTTCGTTCCACAGGGAATCTTTTTAAACAAAGCTTAACGCTATATTAGTTTACTTTTATAGAAATACATATATATATATATATATATATATAAGTAATATTATTATTATAAAGGGGGGTTTTTTACCGTTTAATGACCGGTTTGTCGATTTTAAAACTTTAGTCGCAGTTAAAACCTAATGTAAAATATTAAATAAATAAAAGACTTAATTTAAAGCGTAAAATAAATAACGATAATGAAATTGCAATAAATAAAAGTGCGATAAAATAAAATTGCGATAATTAAAAAGTACGATAATTAAAAGTGCGATTAAATAACAATAAATAAAAGTGCGATAATTAGAAGTGCAATTAAATATAAAATAAAGGAAATTAAATATGAAATAAAAGAATTATGCTTATTTAAACTTCCGTAATCATGATGTTTGACGTGTTGATTTTAGTTTTATGCCCATGGGTTAATTGTCCTTTGTCCTGGATTATTTAATATGTCCATACGGATTTGTCCATAATAGTCCATCAGTCATAAATATAAAGAGCAAAAGCCTTCGTCAAATTATTCTTATTCCCGAAGTCAAATATTCCAACTAATTGGGGATTCGAATTGTAACAAGGTTTTAATACTTTGTTTAATGAATACACCAGGTTATCGACTGCGTGTAAACCAAGGTTTTACTACTTTGTTAACAATTACACCAATTACCCTTGAATGTAATTCACCCCTGTTTCAACAAGTTTATTAACTATTAATCCAGTTCCGTATCCGGTAAAATGAATAATTATTGGTATTTATAGATATCCCGCCCACCGTACCCAGTCAAGCGTATGTGGTTATATATAAATACATCAAATTATAAGTTTGTATATTAAATTAACAAGGTATTGTTTAGTTAATATAAAACCCATTAATAGCCCATAGTCTAATTTCCACAAGTGTCGTTCTTTTGTCCAAACCCCAATTATGGTACAAAGCCCAATTACCCAATTTTAGTAATTAGCCCAACATCATGATTACTTCGGATTAAATAAGCATAATAATAACTTAGCTACGAGACATTAATATAAAAAGGTTGAACATAACTTACAATGATTAAAAATAGCGTAGCGTTACACGGACAGAATTTCGACTTACACCCTTATAACATTCGCTAACATACCCTTATTATTAGGATTAAAATTAAAATTAAAATATAAATATAAATATATACGATATAGATAGAGAGATGGATGGATTTTTTTGGTGATTTTTGCGATCAGAATTCGTTTGCTTTTATAGGGATTTTCGACTTTTGGGGCTCCGCGACTCGTGGCATTTTTGCCTTCAAACTCCGCGAGTCGCGGAGTTTGAAATTACAGCTCAGTCCCTTTTGGAGTCTTTCTTGCCGACGGTTTATAATATATATATAATATATATATATAATTAATATAATTAATTATATATTATATTATATTTATATACATAGTTAACTTGTAATTTTTAGTCCGTTGCGTCGAGCGTTGAGAGTTGACTCTGGTCCCGGTTCCGGATTTTCGAACGTCCTTGCGTACAATTTTATATTTTGTACTTTGCGTTTTGAATCTTGTACTCTTGTAATTTCGAGACGTTTCTTATCAATAATTGGAACCTCTTTGATTGTCTTTTGTACTTTTGAGCTTTTTGGTCGTTTGCGTCTTCAATTTTTCGAATCTGTCTTTTGTCTTCACATTTTATTATTTAAACGAATATCACTTTTAAATAGAACAATTGCAACTAAAAGCTTGTCTTTCTTGAGGAATAATGCTATGAAATATATGTTCGTTTTTAGCATTATCAAATATTCCCACACTTGAGCGTTGCTTGTCCTCAAGCAATATCGTCTTGAAATACTAGAATCACTTCTTTATTCTTCACACTTTGTACATCAGTGATTTCTATACGATGGTATGAACAATGGTAGTAACGATATGGTTTACAGTCCCACATGACTATAAAAATTTAGATCCATTAAGGAAATTAGATCTTTATGAAAACATTTGATCTTTTGAAAATTAAATCTAGTTTTTACCCTAGATCGGGATAACCCTTTACCGGTGTTTGCAAAATATTTTTGTGGGTTTGGTGGGTTTCAGATTTGAAAATTTTAGCTCAAAACTTATGGTTTTGTGTCACTCACTTGCTAACCTTGTATTTGGAAAGCAACACGTCCAGTTCACTTGTCCCGTATATTACCTTTCGGTAAACTACTGTCCGGTTGTAAAGGAAAGCGTTGAACAAGAAACTGTTAAGGCAATGTCCCCTGACATGCTTTTAATTATGGTCTATAACGTGTCGGACGCAATTACTATCCTTGGTAGGAGCAATAGTAAAGCTCACCCTTATAATTTTTCGGTATGGCACAAGGTCCTGTCTTTGACCACTATGCAACCACCGTTCTTACGGTTGACACCCGATTTGGTTCAGGTGACCTAATGAATTCCAGGTGAATTCCTAGGATTTTACGTTCAATGGTAATGAACGCATTGAAAATAGGGTTTTCAGAAAACAAATCGGTTTGTAATTTTTGATCAAAATATTTTCTCGTTCAAGCTCGAGTTTAGATATCATTGAATTCCATGAGTTTGTAATTCTCAATCTTTAAGGTCAATCTCAAGGATTGAGTAATATCAGTCTTAAAAGCTGATTTTTAATCTTTAAGGAGATTATCCTTTCTGGGGATCTGATTCATTAGTCTTATCCAGCTAATTTGCATGGTGCCCCCCCATTGTACAAGATAAATCCTTCTCATGGTTAGGATAAATCTGACCACTTGGCGACCCTGTTTAATGCTGAGGTCCGTGGATTTCCTGCTGATTTTAGTGATGACTTTTCTGGATTTTTCGTCAACCTACAGCTGGTCTGGACGACAACTTCATGACCTAAATCAAGAAGCGCGTGTCTTTTTCGGAAGACTTTACTTCCTTTTAATGATGGAATTGATTCATCGTGTAGATCCATCTTTTCTTTTCTTTCATCGGGTAAAACAGTTTAGTTTAGTCCAAAGCAAAAGTATTTTCAGTTATTTGTTACAAAAATATGTGATATATGTTTTGAATAACTTGGAGAATTTTCCCACACTTGGCTTTTATTTTCCTTTTTATCGTCCTCTATTCCATTTTAAATGAATTTTAACATTTTGGTTTGTTTCTCAATTTATGTCCTTTCCGAGGTTACAATAATTTCGGTGTTAAAACCTAGTTTTATCGTTCATAAATATGTATAAACATGATTTTGAGTTCATTTAATTGAAAATTTTGAAAAATTTTACTAGAATTGGGTAGTCAGTATATAAGACTAGGGCTGTTCTTTATTATCAGAGAGCACTAGATTCTAATACAACTACTGCTTTACTAGTATTTTTAATTGTAACCAAGTGTTTAAGATAAAAATTTTAAAATCCGAAAGAATTTAACCCCTTCCCACACTTAAGATCTTGCAATGCCCTCATTTGCAAGAAATCAGTAACAATTTAAATTATTGAGGGTGATTTGTGTGAAAATGATTAAATTTTTACCAAAGTTTCCAAATATATTGGCGTTTGTTTGCTGAATGATAAATGGTGCACATCATTTGTTCATTCCGTCTTGTTGTTATTTCACATATATTTTGCATCTTGTCGTCAAAATTAGTTGCTTTTGCTGAACTTAATGCCAGTCTTTGAAAATGCGTTGTTTTACCCTGTTGTGTACATAAGATAAACTGCAAACATATATGCATATTTTTGAAGTTTGGTATATTACCCCACATTCAAAAATTATTAAAATCTAGGAATAAAAGTTAGAAAATTATAAAAACTATTACAATATTAACATAAGTATTAAATGTATCAATATTACAAATTATAAAATAAATAAAACTAAGTATACTAGGGATGATACTGGTACCAATAGGGGTTCCAAGCATAACCATAGGTGCTATAAAATGCTTCGGCAGGGTTATACGTAGGATACGGTGGTTGCATCTCTATAGACCAGGGAGGGAAGATGGGTTTTGGTGTAGGAATATAGTTTCGACCTATATGTTGGCAATGAGCTATGATTTGGTTCTGATGAACTTTCTAATCTTCAAATGCCCTCTGTCTAGCATTTTCGTACTCCTGAGAAGCTATAAACCTTTGCATTTCTTGCATCTCATTCCCCCCTCCTACATTACCTTGCTGTTGGTTTCTCTCAACCTGTGGATGTCTACCATGGTATGGTACTGCGGCGTTATTTCGCCTCTTCAAAACTTTCGCACCATGGTATACATTTAAACCTATAGTATCGCGGGGTTCTGCTTCTTCCACTAATAATCCCCCCCGACTTATATCCACACCGAGATATTCAGCAATCAAAGTAATAAAAATACCACCGCCTATTATGCTATGCGGTCTCATCCCCTGAACCATAGCTGATAAATAATAACCCACACAATACGGTATACTTACAGCGCTTTGTGGGTCTCGAATACACATATGGTAAAACAAATCCTGTTCATTTACTTTTTCCTTGTTCTTACCCCTTTGTGTAATTGAATTAGCTAAAAACCTATGAATTACTCTTAATTCAGCTCTATCTATGTCCAAATAAGAGTAATTTCCCCCTTTGAAACGGTGATGGCTTGTCATTTGACTCCACACACCGTGTGTATCAAAATTTTCATCTATCTTTCTACCGTTTAGTATCAACCCTCTACAATCAGCAGATGCTAACTCCTCAGGCGTATATATACGTAAAGCCTGAGCCATGTCTAGTAAAGACATGTGGCGCATCGAACCTCCTAACAAAAATCTAATAAAAGAACGATCAGTTAAACTAGCTACCCGATCATTCAACTCTATACTACACAACAATTCTTCACACCATACTTTATATACAGGTCTACGCATGGTGAATAGACGTACCCAGTCATTAAAAGTAGAATTACCATACCTCTGTACAAGTAATTCCCTAATTGGCCCGGCCAATTCTACAGCTTCTAAGGGTCCCCATTCTATGACCCTCGGTACCTCAACAACCTTAGAATGAAGAGTATGCAAACCCCTTTGATATTTTGGATAATCTATCCAAAGTCTGTCAAATCTCAGGTTCGGGTGCAACTCTTCCAAGTGCATATCAGAAAAGGTCATGACTGGATGAGGTATATCCTGCTTGTAGTAGTTATCCACCTCCTGTTGCTCCGCATTCTCAGCAGGAGCATTGCGAGCTTGGGATGAAGATTCACCCCTTTCAGTCTGCAAAATACATCAAACACAATTTTTATGCATCCAAATATGCATTAGTGTCAGCAAAATCATCAATTAAAATAATTACAATGACATTATCAATTTATATCAAACTTAAGCTCATTTTCATATTTTTATCAAATCTACACTTTTTCAAATAAGCATATACGAAAATGTTCGCCAAGTTCATAAGCATTCAACTCAAATAACATGTCAAAATAATCATTACTAGCAATTAAACAAGTCTCAAATGGCATTATCTTTCAAAAATCAAGTTCATGAATTTTTAGACTTGAAAAAGTCCACTTTAATTCTCAAAATCATGTTTAGGCTCAAAGTTTGGATCATTTAACTACCTAAACATGTTACATTACTTAATTTAGCAACAATTCATGACAAAAATCGGCCATAACCTGTTTATATCAAAAAGCCCCAAATTTGCTCAAGAACACAAACCCTAGATTACTCAAAATTTGAAGTTTAAGGCTTCTAATCATGTTAAATAGCATCAACCTAGGTTATACAAGCATAATACATAAACAATTTAAGCCTAATTACACTAAAAAGCATCAAAATCAAATTGGGGAAAAAATTGCTCAAGAACACTAATTTCGGATTAAATGGTGTTTAGGTGTAGAAATTTACCGTTTTTCTTGAGTAATTCCTTGATAGCATCCTTCTCAACATGATTTTAGTAAAAGATTTGGTGATTAACGGTTAAAAATTGTGATTTTGGTGGTTTTTTCTCGGGTTTTTTCGTGCAGTTTTTCGCAGTATGTTTTTGTTTTGGGTTGGGACTGATCTGTTATGCGTTTATATTTTTTTTCTGTATTTTGGTCCCTCCGCGACTCGCGGAGATATCCCCTTCAAACTCCGCGAGTCGCGGAGTTTGGTATTTTTTTTTTTTTATAATCTTTAACTTATTAAAACAATTAATTAATTAATTTTAAAATTTTGTTTCCTTTGTTATTTAGGACGAGGTCGTTTCGGATCGATGTCCTAGTCCGTCCTTCGACAAAATTTTAAAATTTGTCTTTTTTTAGCGATTGTTTTAAAAGCTAAGATTTTTGGGTTTTTTAATGTTTTTGGCATACTTTAATTCAATAAGATTAAAAATAATGATAATAAAAGTTCTCGTCCCTCCCTCGGGTAAAGCAATTTCGGTTCAAAGACCTAGTCTTCAACTTACGACGAATTTTAAAAATCATATTTTTAACTTAATGAGATAAAGTAAATTTTTGTTTTTAAATTCACACAATTTAAATATAAAATTCAAAATTAATATTAAAAATTCACACCAAACTTAAAATTTGAAATGCATAAAATTAAAATTTCATATTTTAAAAATTAAAAATTCACACCAAACTTAATTTAAAAATTTATAAATTCATACCAAACTTATATTAATTTTTCAAATATTTACAATTTTAAATATATTGTTTTTACAAAGTTTACAATATTAATTTAAGATTTAAATATTAATTTTAAAAACATGGTAAAAATAAAATTAAAAATCTTTTTGGCTTTTTATCCCACTTTAATCAATCAAATATTATCAAAAATATGCGCCCCTCTTTTCGGTAAAGTAATTTCGGTTCCAAGACCTAATTTAACTCATGACGAATTTTTGAAATATTTTGGGTTGATTGTTTAAAGATATTTATACCTTAAGAATAAACGTTAAATTTCGCAGTGTTGTAATAAATTTTTGTATGATATCAATAATTTCGGTCGCCAAACCTAATTTTATTCAATACCAATTTAATACTTTTTAGCGAATAAATTAGCGTTTATTATCAAAAGGTTAAAAATAAAAATAAAAATAAAAACTGTACAGACATACCTGTGAAATAGATTTCTTAGTTATATGATCTATCCCATTCATAAGATAGTCGGTTTAATTGGTTTTCCATGGCTACATAGGCGTAACCTCGAGCATTTAGTGTCTTTTCTTCTAAACATATGAACGGTCCATCTCTGCATAAAGTAACAAATTCGGTATTTGAATAGGTTTGATTATTTGAACATTTACCTCCATGTGACCATTTTCCGCATTTGTGACATCTTTCTAGGTGTCGTGCTCTTCTTTTCGCTGCGGATTTTGATTTTCCTTTACCAAATTATAACTTATTATCTTCGCATCTGGATTCTTTTCTAACTCCGTCCATTCTTTCTCTGATTACTGATACTATTTCACTCGGAAGTGTGTCATTATTACGTTTAGTGATCAAAGCGTGTAGCATTAGACCATGGTTTAGTTCACAGGCAGTCTTCATTTCGTAAAAACCTAAAAAAAAATTAAAAATTCAGAATGGGGGGAGAAGACTAGTTCTTTAGGGTCTGCTAGGGAAAGACCATTCGGGTTCCATTTTCGAGAACTACACGAAAACAGACAATCTAACTCTAACAGAAATACATATTATCCTTTAAAGACTTGATTCTCCCCACACTTAGTTAGCTGTGGTGTCGAAATTGTGATTAACTTCGTTGTCAACTTCCATCGGACCATGTATGTAATGTTTAACTCTGTGACCATTAACTTTAAATTCATTCCCATTTGAATTTATTAATTCTATCGTTCCGTATGGGAAAACTCTTTTGACTATGAATGGTCCAGACCATCTTGATTTCAATTTTCCAGGAAATAACTTGAATCGTGAATTGAAAAGAAGAACTCTGTCTCCTTCTTTAAATTCTTTTGAACTTCTGATTCTTTTATCATGCCATTTCTTCGTTCTTTCTTTATAGATTAACGAATTTTCGTATGCTTCATGTCTTAATTCTTCTAATTCGTTTAGTTGACTTAATCGTAGACGTCCAGCTTCATGTAAATCAAGATTACATGTTTTCAAAGCCCAAAATGCTTTGTGTTCAATTTCTACTGGAAGATGACATGCTTTTCCATAAACAAGTCTAAAAGGTGTGGTTCCAATTGGAGTTTTGTAGGCTGTTCTAAAAGCCCAGAGTGCATCCTCCAATTTAATGGACCATTCCTTCGGATTTGATCCTATGGTTTTCTCTAGAATACGTTTTAAAGCTCGGTTGGTATTTTCAACTTGTTCACTTGTTTGTGGATGATATGCGGTGGAGATTTTATGAGTTACTCCATATCTTTTAAGAACTTTCTCAAGTTGATTATTACAGAAATGAGTACCCCGATCACTTATTAAAGCTTTCGGTGTTCCAAACCTTGCAAAAAGACGTTTTAAAAAGTAGACTACAACTCGTGCATCGTTAGTTGGGAGAGCTTGTGCTTCCACCCATTTAGATACATAATCAATGGCTACGAGTATATATAGATTATTATGAGATTTTGGAAATGGACCCATAAAGTCAATACCCCAAATGTCAAATACTTCACATACTTGGATGACATTTTGTGGCATTTCATCACGTTGACTTATTTTTCCGGCCCTTTGACAAGTGTCATAACCCGTCCTTAACCATAAGAACGAGTTAGATAACGTATGATTTCATTGCGAGGTATTGACCTCTATATGCGACATTTTTAAAAGAATAACTGCATTTATTTTACATTACAAACCATAACTCTTATGTTAATACAAGCTTTAGACAATATAAAGATGATTATCGTTTAGCGATAATCTTAGACTTACAAACTTTACATGTGATGATAACAATACGATTTCTAGCATATTTTACATTACAATTCCTCGGATATGCAGTTTTATTTTTGACACAAATATGCATACTCAAGATCTTGCTTAAATTCAACATGTTGCAGCGGAAGCTTTTAATTATCACCTGAGAATAGACATGTTTAAAACGTCAACATAAAGTTGGTGAGATATAGGTTTAATGCCGGCAGCGATATAAATATAGACCACAAGATTTCATATGTAAACATTTTAATAAAAATATTCTAAGTGGTTGAGCACTTGGTAACCATACTTAACATTTAATCACGTCGCATATTCCCTTTATTAAGAAATCTTACTACACCGTACCAAGTGTAGTCACGAAACGAAGTACTGTGCAACCGTTGAATACTGGTCGTCCAGTCCGGTTGGGGTTGTCAGGCCCGATAGATCTATCAACAGGATTCGCGTTTACAATACCGCTGTAAATAATAGTTACCAAGCTACAGGGAAGTATGCCAGTGGTACAACTCAACGTAGAATATATTTTTCAGTTACTTGTGTCCATAACGTAAACATAAAATACATGTATTCTCATCTCGAAATACTTAGAGTTTAAAAGTGAGACTATATACTCACTTTTGCCTTGAAGATATATATATTTTGACTTGGTCTCCGGTTGATATCACGAACCTATCCATATATAGTTTATCAATATATTTCCATTTTAAACAATCGTCACATATATATACTTATTATACTTTTAATAGTTTTAATAATTTCTTAGTCCGTAGTTAGCAGTCTGATGTTAGTAATTCAATTTTAATGGTTCATATTTAGGTGTTTAATAAATAAAACCCCCATCGAAATAAATAAAACCCCATCATATTTGTATTGGTCGGGATTAATCTTGACCCACGGTACCGGTGTTGTCAAATGACGTGTTGCGTACATAAAGTACCGGTGTTGTCAAATGACGTGTTGCGTACAATCATGGGATCTTATGATTAATCTTCTCGTATTGTTTACGGGTGGTCCTGAAATATATAAAATTAAATTATGAGTACATATATATAAAATATCATGTTATTTTAGAAAGATGTGATTCATTTAATTTTTCTCCAACTATTTTCGTGGCTAAACTAGTTTTGGATATCCGATCTTGTTTTGGTCATAGTTTCTTCGTTACAACTCCGTTTTCGTTGGTTCAACTTGCCACTTCCTTGGATCGAGTTCTTCTTTAAGACTATGAACTGTAAATACCTTAGTTTGTATTCGAAATCACAGGTCATAGGTCAAACTTTGGTGAAACTTATGAAGTTAATCATTTTCCCTTATGTAAACAACATTAAATGATTATTTTTCTAAAAATACTTATACTTTGAGTTAAATCATGAAATTTTTATGTGTTATCATATTCATAGTAAATATCATTTTTCCAGAAAATAAACCTCCAATTCAAGGTTTAAAATAGTTTTTAATTATCCAACCCAAAACCGCCCCCGATTGCACTCCGACGTCGTAAAAACAGTTTTTAAGGTGTTCTTTGAAAAACCAAGTTATACCTTGTTAAATTAGCATATATTTATGATATATTACATGTCTTGAAGTATTTTAAAAGTTAAGTTAGAAGGATCTATTTAGTTTGCAAACAAGTTTGAAAACATTCAAACTATGTTCTTGCTGTTAAAATTTTATACCATAAAATAAGATAGCTATATATATATGAATCGAATAAGGTTATGAACAAAGTTACTACCTCAAGTTTCTTGGACAAGATTGCTGTAAAATAGGAGTAAAAACCTAGAACCAAAAGAGTGATGGAATTGGATGAAAGATTGGAAGTAAACTTGTGTTCTTGGAAGGATTCTTGAAGTGTTTTTGTAAGGGTTTTCTTATGATGATTAAGTGATGTTTTTGGAACTAGATCTTCATGGTTGTGAGCTGAGATGGTTAAGGGGTTTAAGGCTCATAAGTGTGTGTGTTTTTAGCTAGAGAATTGAAGTAAAAATGAATCAAAATGATGATCCCCCATGGCTCTTAAAAAACGTGAATGGGGGGGAACCAAGACAAAATTTTAGTTTGTAAATTTATGTATTTAGTCAAGCAATCATACAAAAGTAATTACCTTATACATAAGGCATGAACAAGGGCTGGTTGGTGGTGATTTGATGTGTATTTACCAATAGTAAATACGTATAGAAGCTAGGTATGATACGAGTACATATACTCTAGATATACGTATAGAAATCTTGTGAAAACGGAATGAGAATTCAAATATAGCTATCTTTTGTGAATATACTTATATGGTTTTATGTATTTAAGTCCTTAAAAAGTGATTAAATACATTATATATACGATATATGTATAAACATTATAGGTCATAAGTATTTATGTCAAATAACGTTACGTATGGTTATCGTTTTGAAAACTTAAGTTAGTAGTTTCAAAATATACTTATAACTTATTGTTATTAATACAAAATGAGATATTAAAACATCCATAAATCATGTTAAATATGTATATATACATATATATACACAAACGTATAATTATCATATATTATATAGTTCGTGATATCATCGGTCAAACTAGACGGTCAAACGTTGTGTAAAACTCTTTTCGAAAACATAAGTTTCAATAATTTGGATTGCTTATCATGTTGGTAAGGTTTAATTTATGTAAATATTAATCTTATAAGTATAAATTGATCAAAAAAGTCCGGGTCATTACAGTACCTACCCGTTAAATAAATTTCGTCCCGAAATTTTAAAATTTTACCTATTTTGCGTCATCGGGAAACAAATGTGGATATTTTTGTTTCATCTGATCCTCCCGTTCCCATGTAAACTCGGGACCCCTTCAAGCATTCCAACGAACCTTAACGATCGGTATATTGCTCTGCTTGAGCCGTTTAATTTCACGATCCATGATTTCGATTGGTTCTTCTATAAATTGTAGTTTCTCGTCGACATGGATTTCTTCAAGAGGAATGGTGAGATATTCCTTTGCAAGACACTTCTTAAGGTTTGAGAAGTGAAATGTATTATGTACTCCGGCGAGTTGTTGCGGTAATTCGAGTCGATAAGCTACCGGTCCAATGCGTTCGATGATCTTGAACGGGCCTACGTACCTTGGGTTCAGTTTACCCCTTTTGCCGAAACGTATTACACCTTTCCACGGTGACACCTTTAACATAACCATGTCCCCGATCTGAAACTCTAATGGTTTCCTTCGGACATCGGCGTAGCTCTTTTGGCGGCTACGGGCTGTTTTCAATCTCTCCTTGATTTGTACTATCTTCTCAGTCGTTTCGTGTATGATCTCGGGACCAGTTAATTGTCGATCTCCTACTTCATTCCAACAGATAGGAGATCTACACTTCCTTCCATACAGTGCTTCCAATGGTGCAGCTTTAATGCTCGCATGATAACTATTATTATATGAGAATTCTGCTAACGGTAAATACTTATCCCATCCGTTTCCAAAATCGATCACACATGCCCTGAGCATGTCTTCAAGAGTCTGAATTGTTCTTTCACTCTGCCCGTCAGTTTGCGGATGATATGCGGTGCTCATATCCAAACGAGTTCCTAGTGCCTCCTGTAGTGATTGCCAGAACTTTGAGGTAAATCTACTATCACGATCAGATATAATGGAAATAGGTATTCCATGCCTTGAAACAATTTCCTTTATATATAATCGTAATAATTTCTCCATTCTATCTGTTTCCTTTATAGGCAAGAAATGTGCAGATTTGGTGAGACGATCAACAATTACCCAAATGGTATCGTATCCCCAGGCAGTCTTTGGTAACTTCGTGATGAAATCCATGGTAATACCATCCCATTTCCATTCTGGGATTTCTGGTTGTTGAAGTAGCCCTGACGGCTTTTGGTGTTCTGCTTTGACTTTGGAACAAGTTAAACACTCCCCAACATATGTTGCAACGTCTGTCTTTAAATTAGGCCACCAATAATGTGTCTTAAGATCTTGGTACATCTTTCCAACTCCAGGATGTATCGAGTATCTTGTCTTATGTGCCTCATTCAATATCAACTTCCTTAATCCACCCAACTTCGGTACCCAAATACGGTTTGCAAAATATCGAATTTCGTCTTCCCGTATAACGAGTTGCTTCTCATACTTCTTCATTATTTCATTTCTTATGTTTTCTTTAGTAAGTGCTTCTCGTTGAACTTCTTTGATTTGTGAGTTGAGATTCATGCGAATTTTTATGTTCATTGCTCGTACTCGAATTGGTTCTCGTTCCTTTCTGCTTAGAGCATCGGCCACCACATTCGCCTTCCCGGGATGATAACGAATTTCACAATCATAGTCGTTTATCAGCTCGACCCACCTACGTTGCCTCATGTTCAGCTATTTCTGATCAAAAATATGTTGAAGACTTTTATGATCAGTGAACACAGTGCATTTAACCCCATACAAGTAGTGTCTCCATATCTTCAATGCAAACACGACTGCTCCCAGTTCTAAATCATGCGTCGTATAATTCCGATCGTGAATCTTCAATTGTCGGGATGCGTATGCAATAACTTTCTTCCGTTGCATAAGAACGCAACCAAAACCTTGTCGCGAAGCGTCACAATATATTTCAAAATCATCGTTCCCTTCTGGTAACGATAAAATAGGCGCCGTAGTTAACTTCTTCTTTAGTAATTGAAATGCACTCTCCTGCTCAGATGTCCATTCATATTTCTTCCCTTTTTGCGTTAACGCTGTCAACGGCTTAGCTATTCGGGAAAAATCTTGAATAAACCTTCTATAATAACCGGCTAAACCCAAAAATTGGCGTATCTGCGTTGGTGTCTTAGGAGTCTCTCATTTTTCAATGGCTTCAATTTATGCTGGATCAACCTGAATTCCTTTGCTACTAACAACGTGGCCAAGAAATTGCACTTCTTTCAACCAGAAAGCACATTTAGAAAATTTAGCATATAGCTGTTCTTTTCTCAACAACTCTAATATTAACCTTAAATGCTGCTCATGCTCTTGATCACTCTTGGAATAGATAAGAATGTCATCAATGAAAACGATAACAAACTTATCTAAATACGGACTACAAACTCGATTCATAAGGTCCATGAATACAGCTGGCACATTTGTCAACCCAAACGGCATGACCAAAAATTCGTAATGACCATAACGTGTCCGAAAAGCAGTTTTCGGTATATCTTCTTCTTTGACGCGTAATTGATGATAGCCCGATCTTAGGTCAATTTTCGAGTACACACATGATCCTTGGAGTTGATCAAATAAGTCGTCAATTCTCGGTAGTGGATACCGATTCTTGATAGTTAACTTATTTAATTCACGATAATCTATACACATCCTAAAAGATCCATCTTTCTTTTTAACAAATAGAATCGGAGCTCCCCACGGTGAAGCACTTGGTCGTATGAATCCACGATCCAGTAATTCTTTTAACTGACTCTGAAGTTCTTTTAACTCGGACGGTGCAAGTCTATATGGAGCACGGGCAACTGGTGCAGCTCCTGGTACTAAATCTATTTGAAATTCTACAGATCTAAATGGAGGTAATCCCGGTAACTCTTCCGGAAAAACTTCAGGAAAATCTCTTGCCACAGGCACGTCGTTGATGCACTTCTCTTTTTCTTTCTTTTCGACTTTATTAACATGTGCTAGAATAGCATAACATCCCTTTTCTAAACACTTCTTGGCTTTCAAACAGCTAATGAGTTTTAGCTTTGAGTTACCCTTCTCTCCATAAATCATCACCGGCATTTTATCCTTACAAGGAATGCGAATTGCCTTCTTGGCACACACAACTTCAGCTCCTACTTTGGACATCCAGTCCATGCCTACTATTACATCAAAACTTCCTAATTCTATGGGTATTAAGTCAATTTTAAATGTTTCTCCGGCTAAATTTATTTTACAATCGCGGCAAATTTTAACGGCTTTAATTAGTTTACCATTAGCTAACTCAATCATGTACTTAGCATCTAGAGGTAATGATGAACAATTCAATTTAGCGTAAAAGCCTCTACTCACGTAACTTCTATCGGCACCAGTATCAAATATAATAGATGCGGATAAGTTATTAATGGTAAACGTACCCGTAACAAGCTCCGGGTCTTCACACGCCTCTCTAGCATTAATAACAAATGCTCTTCCACGTGCAGATCCATTATTCTTCTCTGGATTCGGACACTGGCTCTTATAGTGACCTTGTTTTCCACACCCATAACAAGTAATGGTAGCCAAAGCAGTTCTATTTGCATTGGTGGCAGGAGTCTTGGTACCATTTGTATTTGTAACGAGAGCCCTACAATCTTCAGCAAGATGACCCTTTCAATTACATTTGTTGCATACCACATTACAGTAACCAGAGTGATGTTTGTGGCATCGGTTACATAAAGGATTTTGTCCTTTGTAACCAAAGCTTAAACCACTACCCGCACCTTGCGTGATTTCTTGTTTCTTAAAAGATTGTTGTTGGTTACCTCGATCATAATTTCCATTCCACTTTCTTTTGTTACCTGATACCTTCACATCAGTATTGGATACTTTCTTATCCATGATGACCTGATCCATTAGCTCGTTTGCCATGGTTATAGCTTCGTGAATTGTCTTAGGTTTCGATGTTGTAACATTTGCCTTGACCTTTTTGGGCAAACCATCTTTGTACATTTCAATCTTCCGTTCTTCGGTTGGAACCAATTCAGGACATAGCAAAACTAATTCCATGAATCGCTGATTGTAGTTGGTGATTTCAGTACCAACAACCTTCAGGCTTCGTAATTCATCTTCCAACTTCCTAACCTCGTTCCTTGGACAATACTCGTTGATTAACATTATTTTGAATTCTTCCCATGGGGTATCATAAGCTACATCTCCTCCTATAGCCTTCACGTAATTTTTCCACCACGTGGTGCACTATCTTGTAAAGTGCACGATGCATACTTGGTCATGTCCTTTTCAACACAACCACTGATTTTAAACACAGTCTCCATCTTTTCTATCCATCGGGTTAAACCGATCGGTCCTTCTGTTCCACTGAATGATGAGGGCTTACAAGCTTGAAAAGTCTTGTAGGTGCATCCTACACGAGGATTTGGGTTAACTGCAGCAGCTCTTGCAGCTTCGACCCATAACATTCTGTCGTTCACTCGCTGGTTGATGAATTCCTCGACTTCTTGTTCCGTCATTCGATTCAATCGCGCCATTTCCTAATGAAAGAAAATAATTATTCACATGGAATATTATAGATGTAGTGTGTATTTATAGTACATTATAGCTTGTTAACAATATGAACCAGGTATTATTATAAAAGCCTTTTCTTCTTATTAGCATTTTATAATTATATCTAGGGTAGTACCTACCCGTTAATGTTCATACTTAATAGCTTAGTACAGAACCAATTACTACCATCTAAATAATACTTAACCATGGAAAATTATTGCATTTCATACTTCACTATTTTACATATGCTTATCTTACATCGAACATTAAGCAAACCACACTAATAATATTATACAAAACATTATATGATCCCATGGTTTAATACGGCAGCGCATCGTTTGGTCTATTTTCTAGGACGTTTAGGTTCAAGGAATGGCCTAACGCTTATCCTAGCTGTCTGCCTATATTTTGGCTGTGGGTCTGAAGAACTAGATGCCGGGATAGAACGAATAGGAATAGCGGGAATAGGGGTGGTAGTGTCTAGTGGAGTTGGTGCCACATCATCCTCTTCGAGATTTGAATTTTCTAATTCATTAGCCTTTCGTTTCTTTCCTAGTTCGAACTTGTCTTTCAAAATTTCCTGTATTTCTTCCTCGGGTTCACTTTCCTCCTCGGGTTCACTTTCCGGGTTCCCTATAGTTGGTTCATCCGGAATTTGTGAGTCTTCCCCAAAGATATTATTTTCGTCATCGGATAGGTTAATGACTGAAACACCATCTGAAGATTCTGATTCGGAGTCGCTGAATGTGATAATAAGTTTTGAGCCCGACATCTATCACACAACAACTAACCCATTAGTACTACATAATATTTACATATAAATTTTAACCAACAATGATAAGCAATGGTTGTTAAATCAGACCCGGTCAAAGTCCAGACTTACTAATGTATCCTAACGACTTATCAGTTAGACACACTAATGCAAACCTGGTTCGCTAAGACCACCGCTCTGATACCACATGTCATAACCCATCCTTAACCATAAGAATGAGTTAGATAATGTATGATTTCATTGCGAGGTATTGACCTCTATATGCGACATTTTTAAAAGAACAACTGCATTTATTTTACATTACAAACCATAACTCTTATGTTAATACAAGCTTTAGACAATATAAAGATGATTATCGTTTAGCGATAATCTTAGACTTACAAACTTTACATGTGATGATAACAATACGATTTCTAGCATATTTTACATTACAATTCCTCGGATATGCAGTTTTATTTTTGACACAAATATGCATACTCAAGATCTTGCTTAAATTCAACATGTTACAGCGGAAGCTTTTAATTATCACCTGAGAATAGACATGTTTAAAACGTCAACATAAAGTTGGTGAGATATAGGTTTAATGCCGGCAGCGATATAAATATAGACCACAAGATTTCATATGTAAACATTTTAATAAAAATATTCTAAGTGGTTGAGCACTTGGTAACCATACTTAACATTTAATCACGTCGCATATTCCCTTTATTATGAAATCTTACTACACCGTACCAAGTGTAGTCACGAAACGAAGTACTGTGCAACCGTTGAATACTGGTCGTCCAGTCCGGTTGGGGTTGTCAGGCCCGATAGATCTATCAACAGGATTCGTGTTTACAATACCGCTATAAATAATAGTTACCAAGCTACAGGGAAGTATGCCAGTGGTACAACTCAACGTAGAATATATTTTTCAGTTACTTGTGTCCATAACGTAAACATAAAATACATGTATTCTCATCCCGAAATACTTAGAGTTTAAAAGTGGGACTATATACTCACTTTTGCCTTGAAGATATATATATTTTGACTTGGTCTCCGGTTGATATCACGAACCTATCCATATATAGTTTATCAATATATTTCCATTTTAAACAATCGTCACATATATATACTTATTATACTTTTAATAGTTTTAATAATTTCTTAGTCCGTAGTTAGCAGTCCGATGTTAGTAATTCAATTTTAATGGTTCATATTTAGGTGTTTAATAAATAAAACCCCCATCGAAATAAATAAAACCCCATCGTATTTGTATTGGTCGGGATTAATCTTGACCCACGGTACCGGTGTTGTCAAATGACGTGTTGCGTACATAAAGTACCGGTGTTGTCAAATGACGTGTTGCGTACAATCATGGGATCTTATGATTAATCTTCTCGTATTGTTTACGGGTGGTCCTGAAATATATAAAATTAAATTATGAGTACATATATATAAAATATCATGTTATTTTAGAAAGATGTGATTCATTTAATTTTTCTCCAACTATTTTCCTGGCTAAACTAGTTTTGGATATCCGATCTTGTTTTGGTCATAGTTTCTTCGTTACAACTCCGTTTTCGTTGGTTCAACTTGCCACTTCCTTGGATCGAGTTCTTCTTTAAGACTATGAACTGTAAATACCTTAGTTTGTATTCGAAATCACAGGTCATAGGTCAAACTTTGGTGAAACTTATGAAGTTAATCATTTTCCCTTATGTAAACAACATTAAATGATTATTTTTCTAAAAATACTTATACTTTGAGTTAAATCATGAAATTTTTATGTGTTATCATATTCATAGTAAATATCATTTTTCCAGAAAATAAACCTCCAATTCAAGGTTCAAAATAGTTTTTAATTATCCAACCCAAAACCGCCCCCGGTTGCACTCCGACGTCGTAAAAATAGTTTTTAAGGTGTTCTTTGAAAAACCAAGTTATACCTTGTTAAATTAGCATATATTTATGACATATTACATGTCTTGAAGTATTTTAAAAGTTAAGTTAGAAGGATCTATTTAGTTTGCAAACAAGTTTGAAAACATTCAAACTATGTTCTTGTTGTTAAAATTTTATACCATAAAATAAGATAGCTATATATATATGAATCGAATAAGGTTATGAACAAAGTTACTACCTCAAGTTTCTTGGACAAGATTGCTGTAAAAGAGGAGTAAAAACCTAGAACCAAAAGAGTGATGGAATTGGATGAAAGATTGGAAGTAAACTTGTGTTCTTGAAAGGATTCTTGAAGTGTTTTTGTAAGGGTTTTCTTATGATGATTAAGTGATGTTTTTGGAACTAGATCTTCATGGTTGTGAGCTGAGATGGTTAAGGGGTTTAAGGCTCATAAGTGTGTGTGTTTTTAGCTAGAGAATTGAAGTAAAAATGAATCAAAATGATGATCCCCCATGGCTCTTAAAAAACGTGAATGGGGGGGAACCAAGACAAAATTTTAGTTTGTAATTTTATGTATTTAGTCAAGCAATCATACAAAAGTAATTACCTTATACATAAGGCATGAACAAGGGCTGGTTGGTGGTGATTTGATGTGTATTTACCAATAGTAAATACGTATAGAAGCTAGGTATGATACGAGTACATATACTCTAGATATACGTATAGAAATCTTGTGAAAACGGAATGAGAATTCAAATATAGCTATCTTTTGTGGATATACTTATATGGTTTTATGTATTTAAGTCCTTAAAAAGTGATTAAATACATTATATATACGATATATGTATAAACATTATAGGTCATAAGTATTTATGTCAAATAACGTTACGTATGGTTATCGTTTTGAAAACTTAAGTTAGTAGTTTCAAAATATACTTATAACTTATTGTTATTAATACAAAATGAGATATTAAAACATCCATAAATCATGTTAAATATGTATATATACATATATATACACAAACGTATAATTATCATATATTATATAGTTCGTGATATCATCGGTCAAACTAGACGGTCAAACGTTGTGTAAAACTCTTTTCGAAAACATAAGTTTCAATAATTTGGATTGCTTATCATGTTGGTAAGGTTTAATTTATGTAAATATTAATCTTATAAGTATAAATTGATCGAAAAAGTCCGGGTCATTACAACAAGCATCACAGGATTTGCAAAGAAGGTGTGCTTCTTTGTAAATTGTAGGCCAATAGAATCCAGCATCATAAACTTTTCTTGCTGTTAGTTGAGGCCCATAATGCCCTCCAGTTGGTCCTGTGTGATAATGGTTTAAAATTTTACTAGCTTCATCCCCAAATACACATCGGCGTATTATTCCATCGGGACAACTTTTAAACAGATGTGGATCTTCCCAAAAATAGTGTTTTATATCACTGAAGAATTTCTTTCGTCTTTGGTATGATAATCCTTTTTCAAGGAATCCACATACTAAATAGTTTGCATAGTCTGCAAACCATGGTATTTCTTTATAATCTATCTTCAATAGATATTCATCAGGAAAGTTGTCTTGTATGGCTGATTCATTTAGAACTTCTAATTCGGGATTTTCAAGACGAGAAAGATGATCAGCGGCGAGATTTTCTGCTCCTCTTTTATCTCGGATTTCAATATCACACTCTTGTAAGAGTAAGATCCAATGGATTAATCTTGGTTTAGCATCTTGTTTTGAAAATAAGTATCTAAGAGCAGAATGGTCGGTATAGACCACCGTTTTTGCTAGAACGAGATATGATCGAAATTTGTCAAAAGCAAAGACAATAGCAAGGAGTTCTTTTTAAGTAGTTGAATAGTTTGTTTGTGCTCCTTGTAACGTCTTACTAGCATAATATATAGGTTGAAATCGTTTTTCAATCCTTTGTCCTAAAACGGCTCCCATTGCAAAATCACTTGCATCGCACATTAGTTCAAATGGTAGATTCCAATTTGGTGTTATCATGATCGGCGCATTAGTGAGTTTTTCTTTAAGAATATTAAAAGATTTGATACACTCATCTGAAAAGATGAATGGAGCATCCTTTTCTAGGAGTTTATTCATAGGCGTGGCAATTTTAGAAAAATCTTTTATGAAACGTCGGTAAAAACCGGCATGCCCTAGAAAACTCCTAACTCCTCTAACATTGGTGGGATGTGGAAGTTTAGCAATTACATCTACTTTAGCTCTATCCACTTCAATTCCTTCTTTTGAAATTTTATGACCAAGAACGATGCCTTCTTTAACCATGAAATGGCATTTCTCCCAATTAAGAACTAGATTTGATTGTTCGCATCTAATTAGCATTCGTTCCAGATTAACTAGACATGATTTAAATGTATCACCGAAGACTGAAAAGTCATCCATGAATACTTCCATGCATTCTTCTATCATGTCGTGAAAAATCGCCATCATACACCTTTGAAAGGTTGCAGGGGCGTTACAAAGTCCAAATGGCATGCGTTTGTAAGCAAAAGTACCATAAGGGCACGTGAATGTGGTTTTCTCTTGATCTTCGGGTGCTATTGGAATTTGAAAATATCCGGAAAATCCATCTAGAAAACAATAGTAACTATTTCCGGCTAATCTTTCCAACATTTGATCTATGAAAGGTAAGGGAAAGTGATCTTTTCTGGTGGCGTCATTTAATTTTCTATAATCAATACACACACGCCATCCTGTTACAGTCCTAGTAGGAATAAGCTCATTTTTCTCATTTGTAATGACAGTCATGCCACCCTTCTTAGGCACGCATTGAACTGGGCTTACCCATGGACTATCAGAAATTGAATATATCAAACCTGCATCTAGCAGTTTAATAATCTCTTTCTTAACTACATCTTGCATATTAGGATTTAGTCTTCGTTGGCGTTGCACATATGTTTTATGACCTTCTTCCATAAGGATTTTATGTGTGCAATACGAAGGACTTATTCCTTTAATATCATGAATCTTCCATGCAATGGCTGGTTTATGAGCTTTCAACACAGAAATGAGTTGTGATTTCTCATTTTCAGTAAGAGAAGATGATATTATTACAGGTAATTCAGATTCACCATGTAAATAAGCGTATTCCAAATGGTTTGGAAGTGGCTTTAACTCTAATTTCGGAGGTTCTTCTATCGATGATTTATATCGATATCTGTCTTCTTCTTTTAGCATTTGAATTTCTTCTGTTGTTGGTTCATATCCATTAGCTATTAGTGTAGCTAACATTTCAGCTTCATCAATTGGTTCATTACCTTCTCCTAAAGAGCATTCTCCTGTTCCTTGTAATTCTGGAAATTCTTCTAATAATTCTGCATGTGCATCTATAGTTTGAATATAATAACATGTATCATCTGCAGATTGCGGTTGTTGCATTGCTCTATCAACTGAAAAGGTAACACTCTCATCCTCTATACTTAGGGTCAATTTCTTACCGAACACGTCTATCATTGCTTTAGCTGTGTTTAAGAATGGTCTTCCTAATATGAGAGGAACTTGAGAATCTTCTTCCATGTCCAGAACAACAAACTCTACTGGAAATACTAAAGTACCAACTTTAACTAGCATGTTCTCCATTATCCCTCTAGGATATTTTATTGATCTATCGGCTAGTTGTATGCTTATTCTGGTTGGTTTCAATTATCCAAGGTCTAGTTTAGCGTATAGTGAATACGGCATTAAATTTATACTAGCACCTAAGTCTGCCAATGCTTCTATTGAACTAAGACTACCCAGAAAACATGGAATTGTGAAACTTCCTGGATCAGATAGTTTTTCTGGTATCTTATTCAACAGCACTGCTGAACAATTAGCATTCATAGTAACAGCCGAGAGTTCTTCCATTTTCTTTCTATTTGAGATTAGATCTTTCAAGAATTTAGCATATCTAGGCATTCCTGAAATCACATCAATGAAAGGAAGATTTACATTTATTTGTTTAAACATATCCAAGAATTTAGATTGCTCGGCTTCAAGTTTCTCTTTCTTCATTTTACTCGGGTAAGGAAGTGGTGGTTGGTATGGTTTAACATAAGGTTTAGCCTTAACTGTGTTATCTTCATTAACCTTCTCAACTACCGGTTCTTTTTCCTTATCTTGATTAGGTTGTGGTTCTTGTGGAGTAGGAATAGCTTCATCAGAAGTTACAGGTATTTCAGGTGGTTTAAGTGTTGTACCACTTCTTGTGGCAATGGCTTTAGCTGTTTCATTCCGGGGGTTAGCATTTGTATCTCTAGGTAGACTTCCCGATTTTCTTTCACCTATTAACCTTGCTAGGTTACTTACTTCTTGTTCCAGATTTTGAATAGAAGCTTGTTGATTTCTAAATGCTTGAGCATTTTGTTCATTAGTTTGTTTTTGAGATGTGAAAAACTGCGTTTGAGTTTCAACTAGCTTCGTCATCATATCTTCTAAATTCGGCTTTTTATCATCGGTTTGTTGTGGTGGTTTGTTTTGAAAATTAGGTCTTTGCTGATTGTAATTATTATTAGATACTTGTTGATTGGTAGGACCTTGTTGGTTGTTGTATGGAATATTTCGGTTATAATTCTGGTTTTGATTGTAAATCGGTCTTGGCGGTTGATAATTATTCTGATAATTATTTCCAGGCCTTTGGTTTATGTATGAAATATTCTCTCTTTGTTCCATTGTTAATTCAATACTGAGACAATCTTTTGTCAAATGTGGTCCTACACACTGCTCACAACTAATTCGTATTGAGTGAAAATATTTAGTCATCTTTTCCATTCGTCTCTCGACAGCATCTATCTTTGCGGAAATAGAATCTAAGTCATGGCTAGAATCGGCTCTAGCTGCTTTAGATGATCTAACGATATCTTTTTCTTGGTGCCACTCATGTGAGTGGGAAGCAGTGTTATCAATTATTTTGTAAGCATCAGTTTCGGTTTTCTTCATAATAGAACCACCAGCGGCTATATCTATGTCTTTCCTTGTAGTGATGTCGCATCCTTGGTAGAATATTTGTACTATTTGACAGGTGTCTAAACCATGTTACGGACATCCTCTTAATAACTTTCCATATCTAGTCCACGCCTCATATAGAGTTTCATTTGGTTTCTGTGTGAACGTAACAATTTCTGCTTGAAGTCTTACGGCTTTAGATGCAGGAAAGAATTGTTTAAGAAATTTGTCAACTAATACGTCCCATGTATCGATCGCCCCTTCAGGTAATGATTCCAACCAATCTTTGGCTTCTCCCTTTAAAGTCCAGGGAAATAACATGAGATATATCTGTTCATCCTCCACTTCTCGGATTTTAAATAGTGTGCAGATCCTATTAAAGGTACGTAGATGTTCATTTGGATCTTCCTTCGGCGCACCACTAAATTGGCATTGATTAGTCACCATGTGTAGAATTTGTCCTTTGATTTCATAATCTGGCGCATTAATGTCTGGATGAGTAATTGCGTGACCTTGGCCAGTGCGTTTAGCTCTCATTCGGTCTTCCATACTTAAAGGTTCCAGATTCTCCATAATTGAATTTGTTGAATCGGAATCACTAGAGGATTCTGATTTAATGGTTCGTTCCTCAACAATCTCTGTTTGAATGATTGGTGGTTCCGGAGGAAAGTTTAGTGGTTCAGGATCTACAAACCGTTCCTGAATATTCTCCGGATTCTCAATTGTGAGGTCGGGTTCAAAAAATGGATTATCGGAAATTTGAACTGAAGTACTTGGTCGACTGGATGACGATTCTAAAGAAAAATCAACGGCAGTAATATTTGCTAAATGTCTTGATCTAGTTACAGGTGGTGAACGTACAAAAGGTGGTGATCGTCTTGCTCGGTGCATTCACTGAATATCCTATTAGTTTTTAAAAGGAAAGAAAAATTATAATAAGTTATCCAATTAATAGACTTTTCTGATTTTGCCCACGTTTTGAATAGCCAAAAGATGCAGCAGAGGGGCAGGATTCGTTTGGTCTCAATATAATTGAGGACTGTTTGGCTCCAATAACCCGGTCCACGTACAAATCCAACTATTACTACGAACCAGAAAATTTTGATGTCTATCAATTTAACCACTTAAAATAAATTTTCGTAATTTTAAGAAATTTAGATAAGAAGTAGAATAAAAATTTATGTCCTAAAAACTAGAATAGCGAGAAATAAGAAAGAAAAAGAGTTCGTCAGAAAAAGATTGAAAAATAAAAATGGTTGAAAAATAAAAGGTGACGGAAAAATAAAAGAAACTTATAAAACTTAAAAATACTTGACTAACCTAACCTTATTACTACAACTAACTTAAAATTATAATTGCAAATTGAGATTACTAATTGGAATGATAATTGATACATAGGTAAAAGTCGTCTAAAAATATTAAAGCTTACAAGTAAAACTATATCCCAAATGGAAATAACTTAAAAAGAAACTAAAACTTAAAAAGGCGTCGCAAAATTCTAAAGTACCTAAATCTTAGTCTAAAGAAAAAGCACTTAAGGAATTCTACGGCAAAGACTAAAAATCTAGGAGTAAAAATAACTATGGTAAAATCTAAGTTTAAAACTAAATATGAGCTAAAAATACAAATATTACGCTAAAACAATTAAAAAGGGACAAAATATAAAAATATACAAAAAGTTGTAAAAATTACAATTTTTATAAAAATATTATTTTTATATTATTTATTTTATAAAACTATTAATTTTATAATTTAATTAAACTAATTTACTAAATAAAACAAATTAAAAAGTAAAACTTAAAATAAAACTAATTATAATAATAATAATAATTAGGGTTAAATAATAATAATTATTATTATTTACCCGTAATTAATGCAGAATTAGGGTTCTGTCGCGTGTCAGGTACCCTCCGCGAGTTGCGGTATTCAAGGCATCAAACCCCGCGAGTCGCGGGGTTCCAGTTTTCAACTGACAGGTTATTTAAATTCGACGCGTTTTTCTTTATTTATTTTTTTTTTTATTTTCTGTTTTTAATTTTTCTGTTTAAAAAAAAAATATGTGTATAAAAGCTTATATTTAAAACTTAAATAAATAGAATTACTTTATAATTTTATAAATAAAAATCTTAAAACTAGATTTATATATATATTTTTTTATATGTTTTTAAATAAAAACAAAATACTTAAATAAAACTTATATAAAAATAAAGAAACTTTATAAAACTTAAATATTTAACAAAATCTTAAAAATACATAAATTTTTTTTTTTTTTATATTTTCTAATATTTAAAACGTAAAATTTTTTTTTTTTTTATTAGCGTTGCGCTTCCGGCGTTTAAGAGTCCCCGGCAGCGGCGCCAAAAATACTTGATGTCAAAGCTAAGGGGTATAAAATACTATTAAATTTTAGCAGGAAATACTATTAAATACGATACATTTTTACACAAGATATTTATTTATTTAGAGAACGGATATACTTAAACCTTGCTACAACACTTATAGGCAGTGTACCTAATCGTACAGTAGTGTAGTTTTTAGTAAGTCCGGTTCGTTCCACAGAGAATCTTTTTAAACAAAGCTTAACGCTATATTAGTTTACTTTTATAGAAATACATATATATATATATATATATATATAAGTAATATTATTATTATAAAGGGGGTTTTTACCGTTTAATGACCGGTTTGTCGATTTTAAAACTTTAGTCGCAGTTAAAACCTAATGTAAAATATTAAATAAATAAAAGACTTAATTTAAAGCGTAAAATAAATAACGATAATGAAATTGCAATAAATAAAATTGCGATAATTAAAAAGTACGATAATTAAAAGTGCGATTAAATAACAATAAATAAAAGTGCGATAATTAGAAGTGCAATTAAATATAAAATAAAGGAAATTAAATATGAAATAAAAGAATTATGCTTATTTAAACTTCCGTAATCATGATGTTTGACGTGTTGATTTTAGTTTTATGCCCATGGGTTAATTGTCCTTTGTCCTGGATTATTTAATATGTCCATACGGATTTGTCCATAATAGTCCATCAGTCATAAATATAAAGAGCGAAAGCCTTCGTCAAATTATTCTTATTCCCGAAGTCAAATATTCCAACTAATTGGGGATTCAAATTGTAACAAGGTTTTAATACTTTGTTTAATGAATACACCAGGTTATCGACTGTGTGTAAACCAAGGTTTTACTACTTTGTTAACAATTACACCAATTACCCTTGAATGTAATTCACCCCTGTTTCAACAAGTTTATTAATTATTAATCCAGTTCCGTATCCGGTAAAATGAATAATTATTGGTATTTATAGATATCCGCCCACCGTACCCAGTCAAGCGTATGTGGTTATATATAAATACGTCAAATTATAAGTTTGTATATTAAATTAACAAGGTATTGTTTAGTTAATATAAAACCCATTAATAGCCCATAGTCTAATTTCCACAAGTGTCGTTCTTTTGTCCAAACCCCAATTATGGTACAAAGCCCAATTACCCAATTTTAGTAATTAGCCCAATATCATGATTACTTCGGATTAAATAAGCATAATAATAACTTAGCTACGAGACATTAATATAAAAAGGTTGAACATAACTTACAATGATTAAAAATAGCGTAGCGTTACACGGACAGAATTTCGACTTACACCCTTATAACATTCGCTAACATACCCTTATTATTAGGATTAAAATTAAAATTAAAATTAAAATTAAAATTAAAATATAAATATATACGATATAGATAGAGAGATGGATGGATTTTTTTGGTGATTTTTGCGATCAGAATTCGTTTGCTTTTATAGGGATTTTCGACTTTTGGGGCTCCGCGACTCGCGGCATTTTTTCCTTCAAACTCCGCGAGTCGCGGAGTTTGAAATTACAGCTCAGTCCCTTTTGGAGTCTTTCTTGCCGACGGTTTATAATATATATATATATAATATATATATAATTAATATAATTAATTATATATTATATTATATTTATATACATAGTTAACTTGTAATTTTTAGTCCGTTGCGTCGAGCGTTGAGAGTTGACTCTGGTCCCGGTTCCGGATTTTCGAACGTCCTTGCGTACAATTTTATATTTTGTACTTTGCGTTTTGAATCTTGTACTCTTGTAATTTCCAGACGTTTCTTATCAATAATTGGAACCTCTTTGATTGTCTTTTGTACTTTTGAGCTTTTTGGTCGTTTGCTTCTTCAATTCGTCGAATCTGTCTTTTGTCTTCACATTTTATTATTTAAATGAATATCACTTTTAAATAGAACAATTGCAACTAAAAGCTTGTCTTTCTTGAGGAATAATGCTATGAAATATATGTTCGTTTTTAGCATTATCATTCACTAATTCTTAGGTTACTAGACTAAACAAAAAGGGATACGCGGTATAACAATTCAATCATAGAATGTAGTTCAAGTACTTGTGTCTATTTTGTAAAACACTTTGAAAAACTGCATGTATTCTCATTCCAAAATATTAGATACTAAAAATGGGACTATAACTCACTTTCCCAGATTATCAATTCGTCGAGTATTAGACTTGGCCACGGATCGATTCACTAATCTATAACAAATATATACATATATATCAAAGTATGATAGAATTATATTCATATCATATTTTATTACTTGTTGACGATTTAAGTTGTTAAGTTAGTAGTCCAACGTTAGTAGTCCACAATTAGTAGTCTACAATTAGTAGTCCACAATTAGTAGTACATAAATAAATCAATATATGCATATTATCTCGAATCAATCCACGACCCAATGTATACTTGTCTCAGACTCGATCACAACTCAAGGTATATATATTATTTTAGAATCAACCTCGACCCTTTATATGCTGACTCGAGAATTACCACATATAGTGTCTTATGGGTTATTCAAAATAATATATATAGATGATGTCAATATGATATGTCAAAACATTGTATACGTATCTATGGTCTATCAAGATTACATAATATATGTTAGAATACATGTATAATACAAGATAATTTAGTTAAGTTATGGTTAGTATAGATTTGTTATAAAATATACGTAGCTAAAACTAGTAATTTTAACCAATTTTGTTTTACCCATCATTTCTTCGTTACAAATTCGTTTTGAGTGAATCAAATTGCCATGGTTTTGTATTGAACCAAAGATTAATAATCTAAACAGAAAAAGTATAGGTTTATAGTCAGAAATATAGGTTACAAGTTGTTTTTGAAAGAGATAGTCATTTCCGTCGAAAGAACGACATTTTGATGACCATTTTGAAAAACATACTTCCACTTTGAGTTTAACTGTGATTTTTGGATATAGTTTCATGTTCATAAGAAATATAATTTTCCCAGAAGAACAACTTTCGAATCAAATATTATCATAGTTTTAAATTATCCAACCCAAAACAGCCCCCGGTTTTACTACGACGGCGTGTGTCCGGTTTTACGGTGTTCTTCATGTTTTCAGGTTTTAAACCATTAAGTTAGCATATCATATAGATATAAAACATGTGTTTAGTTGATTTTAAAAATTAAGTTAGAAGGATTAACTTTATTTACGAACAAGTTTAGAATTAACTAAACTATGTTCTAGTGATTACAAGTTATAATCTTCGAATAAGATAGTTATATATATATGAATTGAATGATGTTATGAACATCATTACTATCTAAAGTATAGTAGATAAACCTACTAGAAATAACAAGATTTGATCTTGAGCTTCAAAGGATCTTGGATGGCTTGAAAGTTCTTGAAGTAGAATCATGACACAAAAACAAGTTCAAGTAAGATTACTACTTGAATTAAGATAGTTATAGTTATAGAAATCGAATCAAAGTTTGATTATGAATATTACCTTGAATTAGAAAGATAACCTACTAAAAATAACAAAGGTTTCTTGATCTTGGATGATTACTTGGAATGGTTTTGAAAGATTGGAAGTAAGTTAACAAACTTGGAAGTGTTCTTGATGTGTTCTTGAGTAGTTATTTTGTAAGTTGATCTAGGTTAGGATTTTTGAACTAGATTGAGCTAGATTTTGATGAATAAGATGAAAAACACTTAGAACATCAAGAGAGAACTTGAGAGAGATGAGTTTGATTCAAGAAAATTGAAATGAAAATGTGTTTGTGTTGGTGATCATTCACGTGAATGATGTAGTCTCCATATAGGCTCCATTAGTTTGTTGTTTTGTTAGATATTTCATGCTAGATGTTAAATGATGGTTCCCACATGTTTAGGTGACTCATTAAGGCTGCTAAGAGCTGATCATTGAAGTGTATATACCAATAGTAAATACATCTAGAAGCTGCGTATCATACGAGTACGAATACCGAATGAATACGAGTAGAATTCTTGATGAAAATGAATGAGAATGCAATTGTAACCAACTTTGATAAGTATGAGTGTTTTGATATATGTATTGAATTAATCCAAAAGTGTATTAATACCTCTTAATTCACTACAAGTATATACATTTTAACTGAGTCGTTAAGTCATCGTTAGTCGTTACATGTAAGTGTTGTTTTGAAACCTTTAAGTTAACGATCTTGTTTTACATATGTAGTTCATCGTTAACACACTTAATGATATATTTAGTTATCATTTTATCATGTTAAACATAGTGTATTAATATCTTAATACAATAAATATGTATTTATTTTAATTAAGACATTGTTATAACGATAATCGTTATATATATATATCGTTTCGAGTTCTTTAATTTAGTAGTCTCATTTTATGTATATAACTCATTGCTAATATACTTTGTGAGATTCTTACTTATCATAATATCATGTTATATATATATATATATATATATATATATATATATATATATATATATATATATATATATATATATATATATATATATATATATCATCATGTCGTTTTTACAAGTTTTAACGTTCGTGAATCGCCGGACAAACTTGGTGGTCAATTATCTACATAAAACTCATTTCAATTAATCAAGTCTTAACGAGTTTGATTGCTTAACATGTTGGAAATATTTAATCATGTAAATATAGTTTTCATTTAATATATAATCATAGAAAAGTTCGGGTCACTACAGTACCTACCCGTTAAATAAATTTCGTCCCGAAATTTTAAGCAGTTGGAGGTGTTGACGCATCATCTGGAAATAAGTGCAGGTATTTTTTTCTTCATCCGATCTTCATGCTCCCAGGTGAACTCGGGTCCTCTACGAGCATTCCATCGAACCTTAACGATTGGTATTTTATTTTGCTTCAGTCTTTTAACCTTACGGTCCATTATTTCGACGGGTTCTTCAACGAATTGTAGTTTTTCATTGATCTTAATTTCGTCTAAAGGAATAGTGAGATCTTCTTTAACTAAGCATTTCTTCAGATTCGAGACGTGAAAGGTATTATGTACGCTGGCGAGTTGTTGAGGTAATTCAAGTCGATAAGCCACCGGTCCAACACGATCACTAATTTTGAATGGACCAATGTATCTCGGGTTTAGTTTCCCCCGTTTTCCAAAACGAACAACACCTTTCTAAGGTGATACCTTAAGCATGACCATGTCACCGATTTCAATTTCTAAATCTTTTCTTCTAATGTTCGCGTACTTTTGTCGATTTTGGGCAATTTTCAACCGTTGTTGAATTTGAATGATTTTCTCAGTAGTTTCATGGATAATTTCTGGAACCGTAATTTGTCTATCCCCCACCTCACTCCAACAAATCGGAGACCTGCACTTTCTACCGTAAAGTGCCTCGAATGGTGCCGCCTCAATACTCGAGTGGTAACTGTTGTTGTAGGAAAATTCTGCTAATGGTAGATGTCGATCCCAACTATTCCCAAAATCAATAACACATGCTCGTAGCATGTCTTCAAGTGTCTGTATCATCCTTTCACTTTTCCCATCAGTTTGTGGATGATAGGTAATACTCATGTCTAGACGAGTCCCCAATGCTTGTTGTAACATCTGACAAACCTTGAGACAAATCTACCATCCCTATCAGAGATAATAGAGATTGGTATTCCATGTATGGAGACGACTTCTTTCAAGTATAGTCGTGCTAAATTCTCCATTTTATCATCTTCTCTCATTGGCAGAAAGTGTGCTGACTTGGTGAGACGATCGACTATTACCCAAATAGTATCATAACCACTTACAGTCCTTGGCAATTTAGTAATGAAGTCCATGGTAATGTTTTCCCATTTCCATTCCGGGATTTCGGGTTGTTGAAGTAGACCTGATGGTTTCTAATGTTCACCTTTAACTTTAGAACAAGTTAAACATTCTCCTACGTATGTGGCAACATCTGCTTTCATACCCGACCACCAAAAGTGTTTCTTGAGATCTTGGTACATCTTTCCCGCTCTGGGATGTGTTGAATATCTGGCTTTATGTGCTTCCCTAAGTACCATTTCTCTCGCACCTCCAAACTTTGGTACCCAAATTATTTCAGCCCTATACCGGGTTCCGTCTTCCCGAATATTAAGATGTTTCTCCGATCCTTTGGGTATTTCATTCTTCAAATTTCCTTCTTTTACAACCCCCTGTTGTGCCTCTTTTATTCGAGTAGTAAGGTTAGTATGAATAATTATATTCATAGCTTTTACTCAAATATGTTCCCTGTCCTTTCTACTTAAAGCGTCAGCTACCACATTTGCCTTCCCCGGGTGGTAATGAATCTCAAAGTCGTAATCATTTAATAGCTCAATCCACCTACGTTGCCTCATGTTCAGTTGTTTTTGATCAAATATATGTTGGAGACTTTTTTGGTCGGTATATATGGTACATTTGACCCCATATAAGTAGTGCCTCCATATCTTTAATGTAAAACCAACAGCGCCCGATTCTAAATCGTGGGTGGTATAATTCTGCTCATCAATCTTCAATTGTCTAGACGCATAAGCAATTACCTTCTTTTGTTGCATTAATACACAACCGAGGCCTTATTTTGAAGTGTCACAATAAATCACAAAATCATCATTCCCTTGCTCATCCTTCCATTCAAATATAGGTGTTGTAGTTAACTTTTTCTTCAACAATTGAAATGCTTTCTCTTGCTCATCCTTCAATTCAAATTTCCTCCCTTTATACGTTAATGTAGTCAAAGGTTTTGCTATTTTGGAAAAATCTTGGATGAATCTTCTGTAGTAACCAGCCAATTCTAAAAATTGGCGTATATGCTTCGGAGTTTTCGGGGTTTCCCAGTTTTCAACGGTTTCAATCTTTGACGGATCAACCTGAATACCTTCTTTGTTCACAATGTGACCGAGGAATTGAACTTCTTTCAACCAAAATGCACACTTTGAAAACTTAGCGTGCAATTTTTCCTTCCTCAACAATTGTAGCAGTTTTCTCAAATATTCTTCGTGCTCTTGATCATTCTTTGAGTAAATAAGTATGTCATCGATGAAAACAATGACAAACTTGTCAAGATATGGTCCACACACTTGGTTCATGAGATCCATGAACACGGCTGGTGCGTTAGTCAAACCAAACGGCATAACCAAAAACTCATAATGACCGTAACGCATCCTAAAAGCACTTTTCGAAATATCAACCTCCTTCACCCGTATTTGATGATACCCGGAACGTAAATCAATCTTCGAATAAACTGACGAACCTTGCAGCTGATCAAATAAGTCGTCGATTCTCGGCAGTGGATAACGGTTCTTGATGGTAAGTTTGTTCAACTCTCGGTAGTTGATACACAACCTGAATGTACCATCTTTCTTTTTGACAAACAAAACAGGAGCTCCCCACGGTAATGTGCTTGGTCGAATGAAACCATGCTCCAAAAGTTCTTGTAATTGGCTCTGTAATTCCTTCATTTCACTAGGTGCGAGTCTGTAGGGAGCACGGGCTATCGGTGCAGCTCCTGGTACAAGATCTATTTGAATTTCAATAGATCGGTGTGGAGGTAGTCCCAGTAATTCATTCAAAAATACATCGGGAAATTCTTTTGCGACGGGAACATCACTGAAGTTCTTTTCTTCAGGTTTGAATTCTTTGATGTGTTCTAGAACGGCATAGAAACCTTTTCTTATTAGCTTTTGCGCCTTCAAATTACTAATAAGATTTAACTTCGCGTTGCTTTTTTCTCCGTACACCATTAAGGGTTTTCTCTTTTCGCGCATAATGTGAATCGCATTTTTGTAACAAACGATCTCTGCTTTCACCTATTTCAACTAGTCCATGCCAATTATCACATCAAAACTATTTAACTCTACTGTATCAGATTAAACTTAAATGTTTTGTCAACCATCTTAATTTTTCGATTCCAGCATATTTTATCTGCTGTAATTAATTTACCGTTTGCTAATTCGAGTAAAACTTATTATCCAACGGCGTTAATGGGAAACTTAATTTAGTACAAAAATCTCTACGCATATAGCTTCTATCCGCACCCGAATCAAATAAAACATAAGCAGGTTTATCGTCAATAAGAAACGTACCCGTAACAAGCTCCGGGTCTTCCTGCGCTTCTATTGCATTGATATTAAAGGGTCTTCCACGGACTTACCCACTATTGTTCCCTTGATTTGGGCAGGTGCTTTGGAAATGGCCCATCTTTTTGCAACCGTAACAAGTAATAATATCATTCCCTCTGTTCTTCCTATTGGCCATTGGTCCATAGACTTCGCACTTCGCTGCACTATGCCCACTCCTAGTACACTTGGTACATACTACCATACAGAACCTATCCGGATGGTACCCTTCACACCTTAGACATTGATTGTTCTGGTTTTTGTTGCCATTGTTGTTATTGAATTGGTTGTTGTTGCGATTGTTATTATTGTTAGGATGGTTGTTGTAGTTGTTGTTATTGTTGGGTGTAGTGACCCGTCCTAATCCATCTGGACGAATACATTACATTTGATTACATTGCGAGGTGCTTGACCTCTATATGATATATTTTATAAACATTGCATTCGTTTTTAAAAGACAAACTTTCATTTCATCGAAAGTTGTCGGCATGCATACCATTTCATAATATATCCAACTATAATTGACTTAATAATAATCTTGATGAACTCAACGACTCGAATGCAACATCCTTTGAAATATGTCATGAATGACTCCAAGAAATATCTCTAAAATGAGCAAATGCACAGCGGAAGATTTCTTTCATACCTGAGAATAAACATGCTTAAAAGTGTCAACCAAAAGGTTGGTGAGTTCATTAGTTTATCATAATCAATCATTTTCATCATTTTAATAGACCACAAGATTTTCATTTCTATTTCTCATAAATATACGTCCCATGCATAGAGACAAAAATCATTCATATGAATTGAACACCTGATAATCGACATTTACAAGATGCATATAGAATATCCTCATCATTCCGGGACTCCTTTCAGACATGATAAATTTCGAAGTACTAAAGCATCCGCAACAACGGATGGGGTTTGTTAGGCCTAATAGATCTATCTTTAGGATTCGCGTCAATTAGGGGCTCGGTTCCCTAATTCTTAGATTACCAGGCTAAAAGGGGCATATTCGGCTTCGATCCATTCAACCATATAATGTAGTTTTAATTACTTGTGTCTATTTCGTCAAATATTTATAAAAGCGCATGTATTCTCAGTCCCAAAAATATATATTGCAAAAGCATTTAAAAAGGGAGTAATGAAACTCACTATACGATATTTTGTAGTAAAAATATTCATACGACGATACTGAACAATGCAGGGTTGGCCTCAGATTCACGAACCTATATCATTCATATATATATTAAAACATATAATTGTAATCGAAAAAATTTATATATATTATTATTAATGATGTAATTTTTATATTAATAAATTATACATGTTATTTTATATATTTAAATAAATAACCATTTTAATATAGTTAAGTTTTATATTATATATCTTTTTATATAAGAACTCTTTTGTTTACAAAATGTAGTTATAATAAGTCTAGAATAAGTATAATGATAAAAATAATAATTTTAATACTAATAATGATAGTATTAATAATAGTTTTTATGAAAATAATGATAGATTAAATATAATGATAATTTTAGTAATAATTATATAAATTTTTAATAATAATAATATTGTTAATGATATTCACATTAATGATAATGATAATATTAATAATAATACTTATGTCGGTATTAATAATACTAATAATTATAAAATGATACTAATACTAATATTAATGAAAATAATGATAAATTGTATTATTTTCATAATAATAATATTAATAACAACCCTAATCATAATAATATTAATACATATATTAGTAACAATAGCTATAATACATAAATGATAAAAAATTTA
Source organism: Rutidosis leptorrhynchoides (assembly GCF_046630445.1). Classification (NCBI taxonomy): domain Eukaryota; kingdom Viridiplantae; phylum Streptophyta; class Magnoliopsida; order Asterales; family Asteraceae; genus Rutidosis; species Rutidosis leptorrhynchoides. The sequence goes on along the minus strand of NC_092338.1, from coordinate 168,665,964 downwards.
ACAACAATCAACATATTAATAATACTTATAGCAATAATAATAATAATAATAATAATAATAATAATAATAATAATAATAATAATAATAATAATAATAATAATAATAATAATAATAATTATTATTATTATTATTATTATAGTATTTATAATTATGATAATATTAATATTAATAATAATGATAAGTATAATTCTAACACTAATAATAATTATAATAGTTATAAATATAAATGTGATAATAATTATAATCATAATACTAATAATAATAATAATCATAATAATAATAATAATCATAATAATAATAATAATAATAATAATAATAATAATAATAATAATAATAATAATAATAATAATAATAATAATAATAATAATAATAATAATAATAATAATAATAAAAGAAAGGAGGACTACCTTTAAAGGAAACAAAAAATTGCTGTCCCAACCGGGGTTCGAACCCGAGACCTCACGCCCACCCAAAAATACCACGAACCACTACACCGTTTCTGTCCTTCCTGATTTAACTCTCACAATTAAACTTATAACCCGTTTTCTCTTTCTATTAATCCCTTCTTCAAAAGTTCAATTCGACCAGAGGATAAGCGAAATCTTAACAGCTAGTTTAGAGTTTGAATTAAGACATGGAAATGAATCGGAAACAACCTATTATAAGTGTTTTGGATCAACAGAGAGAAAGAAAAAAAATCATCTGCAACAGCAGGTGACGTAAAGTCCTTGATGAACTCAAACATTGAATCAAATTTACAGACGTTTTTAGATAAAAATTTCAACATGAAATAGATGTAAAATCCTTCCTAGAAAATTTAGGAATCATCAATTTATTCAGAAACAATGAATTGATTACGAATTTATTGATGAACACATCATTTGACTTTTTGATTTCAAAACTTTGACTCGAAAACGAGGCTTCAATTTGAGAAATTAGGAGTTAAAATTTTACAGATAGTTTGAGTGAAAAATTCCTAACAACTCTACATTTTTAGATTTTAAAAATGGTTATGAAATCGAGCTAATGCCAAAAAGCTATGACGAACAGAGTATTGGTTCAGTTTCAAACTTTTCCAATTTAATTCTTCAAATAATAACAGATAATAATAATTGTAATTGATATTGCAAGTGGAGACTCAATGATTTTTATCAACAATGTGAGTTGGATGATTGTTTTATAGCAATTGGAGTCGACAAGGAGAATCAGCCAAAAAGAAAAATACAGAAAAAATAAAATAAAGGAGGAAAACAACTTATATCAGATTTTGTAACTCTGGGATTTTAGATATCGACATGTTCATCAATCAAGAAGACAAATTAAACAGAGAGGGTAGCGATTTACAACTGAATTTGTAATTATCTATTATTTATATACGTATATAACTGTATTTTTTTATATAAATCTGTTTAATTATCAGTATATACATATACGTATTTATTATATTAAATTTTGTAATATATAAATCCATAAATCTGTGGATGTGATTAATAAGAATAATAATGATAATATAATCACTATTAATAATATTATTATTATTATCAAATAATACTAATTATACAAATGATATTAATAATATTGATAATAATAATAATATTGATAAAGGTAATAATAATTAAAATTATATTTTCAATCATTCTTATAATCATATTTATATTTATCATCTTTATTTTTGATAATCATAATAATAATATTAATATTAATAATAAAAATACTACAAATATTATTATAATAACTATATTTTAACTTGTAATTGCATTTAATATATTAATATTACATATTATTAATTATGTAATATTTAATAATTTTATAATATATATAATAACATATATTTAATATTTATACATTTTAATATATTACAATATACATATAATCATCAATTATGTATTGTAATCATATATATATATATATATATATATATATATATTCAATTATTATATATATAATATTGTTTTAAATATTAAGTTTTATTATTTAGATAAATATACTAATTATTTATATTGAAACAAATTCAAGGTATACATTGAATTCTTTGTTACAATTAATCCTTTGTTAATGATGACAAATCATGTTCGAAATCATTTATATTCAATATACTTTACATACTCAAATAACAAGTTTTGATTATTTTAAGTTATCTTATAATAGTTCGGTAACATATTTAATTTATTATAAATATAATTATTTACATATATAATCATTTATATATACATTAAAGGTTCGTGAATCGTCGAGAACAGTCAAAGGGTAACTGATTACATAAACACATTTCAAAGTTTTTGAGATTTCAACATTACAGACTTTGCTTATCGTGTCAAATATATTAAATCGTGTCGAGAGTTTGATATAAAATTAGTCGAAATTTTTCGGGTCGTCACAGTACCTACCCGTTAAAGAAATTTCGTCCCGAAATTTGATCAAGGTCGTCATGGCTAACAATAAAAATGTTTTCGTGACGAATATGAGTTGATAAAATAGAGTTTTATCATCATTGAGTAATATGGATAAAACAATTTGTTTATGTGATGAGTACGAGTGAAGCTATCACAAAAATAGTGAAATGAGTAATGTAGATTCGTCTTAACCGGTGACGTAGTCACGGTTGATTTTCGAAATTCAAGGAATTTGGAGAAAATCTTCGTAATAAGATTTGATTCTTCGGTAATTAAGGAAATTAAGATCTTCTTTAGTTAAATGTGATAATCTGTTTTGATTGCTCTACCGGATATTTCACTATAAATCCATTCCCTTCGTTTCCTTTATATTTTGGAGTTCCATACTTTTATTTTCTTTTCCCGACCTTAAGTCAAGCGAGTAATGTTCTAAGAAAGAAATTGTAATAGCATGACCTTGATTGGTTAAATTACCAGAATTCAAGAGAAAAGATAGAACTATCAGGAAAATATGTTCTTGATATGTCTATAGATTAGATAGAATGTAAGATTCGTGTAACATGGCACATAATGACGTTATGGTCTGTGAATTATCATGTTTCATTAGAAACTCAGCATCACTTACTGTAATATAATCACGTTGATCAAGTGTCATTATATTATACTAACTCATGCATGAATTTCCAACACTAGTTCAAAACATTCATATTTTAAATTTGAAGATTTACAGAATATAGAAAATAAAACAGTTTCCTTTTATGAAATAACACTGATATCGCGAAGAGATAAATGATTTCAGATAAAAATAGTTATGAAAATATCTTCAGAAATATCGAGGATATTTATAATGAAAGATACGATGATATCTTAGAATTTCTAATATCGATGGATGATGAATAAGATTTGTCCATAAAAGTGTAGAGTCAGAAGCAATGTATTCTTTAATGACTCCAACAAATACTGAATCAATTGGATTCTTTGAAGGCAGGTTTAGACTTTGTGATTTCTTCACAGCCTCCTTCATTGTTTTCTCAATCCATTTTCCAGTTTCAACTTTTCTGAGCTTTGCCAACATACTATTCTTTATCATCAAAATTCTGACGGTTAGAGTGGTTTACAGTTGTCTACAGTTTCTGCTGCTTCGTTCAGCTTTTTTTTTTCAAAATTTGGAGTATTGATTTGTAGACTGGGTGCTTTTCAGAATTTCAGAATGGAATATCATAATTCTAAGAGATAAATGTTATATGTATACATATAACTGTTGATGTAGAAATGCTACGATATTCGAGATACTGATTACTGATTCCCAATAATTGGTATGGCAATTCTCGTTATAAGATGTGGATGAGTATAAGGTTTTAATGAACAAATATAATGGTTCTTCGAAGAAACTTAAGTCAATGACTAATGAAGTTGCTGGTAAGTTTACTGCTAATGTGATGGAATATAAACGGTTCTTCAGTAACGATGACGAAAGACAAACTTTTATGTCAAAGCTATAATAAGGCAAATCCAAATGAAAAGTTGAAATTGATTTGCTAGAGCTGTGACAAAATTGGCTACTTGGAGAGGGATTGTAAAGGTATTTTCGGTAATAACAACGCCAAAGGAGCTAGCACAGATACGTGTTAAATGTTAACTCAGGTTCCGAGTGTTTTCAGGTGCATAACTATATGCATCAATCTTTTCTTCCGTAGATGAAGTGCGGTTGGTTCATCCTCCCGATTGAGGTGTTTTCAAGAATCATGAAAGGTTTGAACGCATATTGTAATCCTCAGGATACAAATGAGGTTTAAGATGAAATCAAGTGGTAAACTTGAAGAAATGTTTAGTTTCATATGTTATAATCAATATTTTAATTCATTTTAATCATCCAATGTTAGTAGTCCATAGTTAGTAATTCAATAATTCATATATAGTTTAATATATAATATTCGAATTAATTAATACGTAACGTGACCCATTTGTGACGACCCGGAAAATTTTGACTAATTTTAAACCAAACTCTCGATACGATTTAATATTTTTTTGACACGATGATCAGAGTCTGTTAGGTTGAGTCTCAAAAATCTTGAACTGTTTCATATATTCAATTGACCTTCAACCATTCCCGACGATTCACGAACAACCATTTATATATATATATATATATATATATATATATATATATATATATATATATATATATATATATATATATATATATATATATATATATATATATATAAAATATGTTTATATAACTTGAAACACATTTATATATAATCTAGTTTAAGACTAAAAGCTAGCTCATGATTATTATGACATAATATTAAATTTGAATTTAATTTTATGTGTTAATCTTTGATAGTTATGATGACATGTAACTCTGATTAGTATTTTTTTGGGATATTATATATATATATTTTTCATTTATTACAAGTTCACATAAGGAGTTTGATTTAGAAAATACTACAGTATGGTGACAATCTAATTAATATTACGACAGATATTATGATAATAAAGTTAAACATAGTACATGTACAATCATCGACCATTTGCAGTAGTCTCACATCTCAATTTAGTTCCTTGTAGTCTCCTATTTGGTTTAATGAAAAGTTAATTTGGACTTGAGCTCATATGAGAATAATGTTGTCTATTGAAATAAACAAATGAAAACTACTAAATTATTGGTTACAGTTTAAATTCTAGATATTTTCCAACTTTATTACTAATTGTGTCACTTTTAACTCAAAATAATATACATATGTACATATAAATCATCTCCTATCATCACCATGAACTTCAAACCAAAACAACATCACCTTTATTGTTTCTACTAATCGATCCCAACTCCTACTCTTCTTCTTGTTACTATTCGAGAAAGTACCAACCACACCATATACTATTCTTTTTCTGCAAATAGATCAGTGGCGGAGCTAGGATTTATATTGGTTGGTGTCACAATATTTTAACAAAATATATCAAGTTACAAAATTTTAATCGAAAGACTAGGATTAAGTGGAAGCATAAAATGTTACCTTCTAACATAAACATAACAACATTTATTAAAGATCAATGAGTATAATTCATTTGATAAAATTATAGACAAACTGGAATTAAAGAATATTTATGTCAAATATTTAAACCTGGGTGTATGACTTGAAATATTAAAACCCAAATAGCTAGTGCTGCAAATATATTGGGAATAAAATATATAAAAACTAGTATTATATATAGTATTTCATTAGAGTCATATGACCCCATTCCCTTAACATATCTACGCCACTGAAAAAGATCCTATATTACTATCTTTGATTTTCACTCAATCAAATCATAACCAATCACCTTGTTTGTACATTAGAATTTATATATTATTGTAATCGTTATAGTCATACAATATCTAATCATATCCCACTAATTGTGGATACACTTATATACACTGTGACTGATAGGAAACAATGTATATTTATATTATCCAATGAGAATGAAGGGAACATTTTAACCATTCTAATATTACTGTTACTCGATTTCTGTTACCAACACCACTAACGATTACTACAACTTGTCTATATTACTATTCGAAAATCAGTTCACTTGTTTTATTATATTACTAGACAAACCCACCATTATTTCTTGTATTGCTCGACACCAATCACAACCTACACATGAATAACCAAAACCAGACATCCCTATCTGCAAACTGCAGTCTTTTACAACCACTAACCTGCAACAATCATCGAAACCTGCTACTTTCTGTTTACTACTTCTTTATATCTTTTTCGTGAACCAGCTGGAATCACACCATGTTTAGATTCGAGCTGCTACAACAGCTGTAACAACTTCTGCTTGAATCAATAAGTCCTGCTACTGTTGCTCCATTATTGCTGCTACTACCTTTTCCTGTTTCAAGCTCGACACAAAAACACAAAACACAATTCACAAATACTTCTGAAATCATATCAAATTAATTATCATTTTCAATTCATCTCAGATTCTATAAATCAAAACATATATATCAAATTCATATATTCAAATCCTACAGTTTCAGTTCTTCGAATTCATCAACTCAGGCTCAAATACTTAAATTCACAATTGATTTCTTTTAATCCTAGTTGACTACGAATTCGTGATTCTAATCCTACACCGAAACATCTTCTATCTTTCAAATCTATTAACATTTTCAAATATGTAGAGATTTAGATCGATGTTCTTCGCTTAATCAAATACGTGACTAATTTGCTCACCGAATCATTCTTCAACAATTTAGAGAAATATAAAAATATAGATGTATTCTAAATGATCTCGTGAAGCTCTCTGCAAGTTTACAGCTCTTAATTCAATGAATTGAATTCGAATTCGTTAAGTCAAAGCTCATTTATTATTAGTCAACATTTCAATTGGAACAAATCAGAGATCGTTAGATGTTATATACAGTTTACGAGTGTTCTATAGGTAATCCTAAACACCTTTCAAGAAGAAATCTATACCTGAACCGCATTAGGCTTCGATTCCTGATCTTCAGGTTCATCATCACCATCGCCTGTTCTTAACAAAAAATTTGGAGTTTGATTTTGTTATTCACCTTGAATTCCTTCATAAGAACTTCGTAAAAATGGATTTAAAAAACAAATTCGTCGATCTTGTGACATAATTTTATGGAAGATGACCTGGGACAAAATTAGGGTATCGTATTTTGGGGGAAAACAAATCGGTCGATGAGGATTTTCAGGAACCGAATGGAATGTATATCAATCGGGCTGTTTAAATGGGTTTAAACCCTTTGAAAGGCCCAACAATTTAATGGACTGGTTGTATACTCTTGTGGCCAACTCCTTGAAATTATTAAGTGTTATCCAAATTGCATCGAGCCCAAAGGCAACTAATGCTCTTCTCTCGCTCGATTTACACCTAGGGTATAACCCTTAATCAATTTCGTTTGATATTAACTTTAAATATTTAATATGTTTTTGATTTTTAATCACAAACTAAATAATATTAAGCAACATAATTATAATTATAATTTCAAGAACGAATACAAATATGATTACTAGCATGATATAGTTAATAACGATGTTAAGGATATGATTATAATTATTAAGATGATAAATACATAATATTATCATTAGTAATAAGATGGTTATTATTATTAGTATTAAGTAAATTATTATTATTATTAATAAAATAACTATTATTATTAACCTTAGTATTACGATTATGATTATTAGTATAATATTATTTTCATATTTAATCATTTTTATTGTTATTATTGTTATAAGTATTATAATTAACATTATCATTATTATTAAAAACATCATTTTCAGTAAAATTTTTATTATTAATAAAGTTATTATCTTTATTAAAATTATCATTTTTAAAAATTAACATATTTATTATTATTATCACTCTTATTACTATCATTATTATTATTATTATTATCCTTAATCTAGTATTATTACAATTATTAATTTAACAGATAAAGGATCTTTATATAAAAATATATCTTTAATACACATAACTTAATTATATTACTATCTTTACTTATTTATAATATATAAAAGGAATATATTTAAGTAAATAATGAGACTTATAAGTTATTAATTTTAAAATATTATCACTAATGAATATACATATAAATTTGTACGATTACAATGTGTAAATATATATAATCAATAAATTAAATTATGTGATCTCCATTATATATATATATATATATATATATATATATATATATATATATATATATATATATATATATATATATATATATATATATATATATATATTATCACTAATGAATATACATATAAATTTGTACGATTACAATGTGTAAATATATATAATCAATAAATTAAATTATGTGATCTCCATTATATATATATATATATATATATATATATATATATATATATATATATATATATATATATATATATAAATGATATAGGTTCGTGAATCCGAGGCCAACCTTGCATTGTTCAGTTCCGTCGTATGCATATTTTTACTACAAAATATCGTATAGTGAGTTTCATTTGCTCCGTTTTTTAAATGCTTTTGCAATATATATTTTTAGGACTGAGAATACATGCGCTGCTTTTATAACTGTTTTACAAAATAGACACAAGTAATTGAAACTACATTCTATGGTTGAATTGTTATACCGGATATCGCCCTTGTTGAACTTGGTAGCCTAAGAATTGGTGTTTATTATAATTGCCACCAATTGACACGAATCCTAAAGATAGATCTATGGGCTTTGACACGCCCCAGTCAGAGAATTTGAACTGCTTTAGTACTTCGATGATTATATGTTTGGGGATATTCTAGATGCATTTTGTTAATGTCGGTTACCAGGTGTTCAATCCATATGAATGAATTTTAAACACTTGCGAGTGTATGATTATTGAATAAATCTATTAAAATTATGGAAATGATTGATTACGATAAACCTATGAACTCACCAACCTTTTGGTTGACACTTTAAAGCATGTTTATTCTCAGGTATGAAAGAAATCTTCCGATGTGCATTTGCTCATTTTAAAGATATTACATGGAGTCGTTCATGGCATATTGGACCAAGTTATGGCATATTTAGGCAGTACCTTGAAATGTCCCGTTCATATTGATTATAAACGTTCCATATTAATTGATTTCGTTGCGAGGTTTTGACCTATATATGGGACATTTTTCAAAGACTGCATTCGTTTTTAAAACAAACCATAACCTTTATTTTATCGACAAGGTTAAAAGGACACCACCTAGATTATCCAGAAAAGATAATCTAAAAATATCACACTTACACACTACCAATACATATTGGTTTACAATATTAATATGTTACAACAAAGTAAATCTCGAATGCAAATTTAAACAATATTATACAAGCATGCTGACACCAAATCTTGTCCATATTTTAGCATGCAACAGCTGAAGCTCTTAATAATCACCTGAGAATAAACATGCTTTAAACGTTAACAAAATGTTGGTGAGTCATAGGTTTAACCTATATATTTATCAAATCGTAATAATAGACCACAAGATTTCATATTTCATTATACATCCCATACATAGAGATAAAAATCATTCATATGGTGAACACATGGTAACCGACCTTAACAAGATGCATATAGAATATCCCCTATCATTTCGGGACTCCCTTGGGACATGATAAATTCGAAGTACTAAAGCATCTGGTACTTTGGATGGGGTTTGTTGAACCCAATAGATCTATCTTTAGGATTCACGTCAATTAGGGTGTCTGTTCCCTAATTCTTAGATTAGCAGACTAAAAAGGGGCATATTCGGTTTAATAATTCAACCATAGAATGTAGTTTCACGTACTTGTGTCTATTTTGTAAAACATTTATAAAAACTGCATGTATTCTCATCCAAAAAATATTAAATTTTAAAAGTGGGACTATAACTCACTTTCACAGATTTTTACTTCGTCGGGAAGTAAGACTTGGCCACTGGTCGATTCACGAACCTATAAAAATATGTACATATTTCAAAGTATGTTCAAAATATATTTACAACATTTTTAATATGTTTTAATGATTTGAGTTTATTAAGTCAGTTGTCCTCATTAGTAACCTACAACTAGTTGTCCACAGTTAGATGTACAGAAATAAATTGATATAAATTATCTTGAATCAATCCATGACCCAGTATATACACGTCTCAGGCTAGATCACAACTCAAAGTATATACATTTTTGGAATCAACCTCAACCCTGTATAGCTAACTCAAACATTACTGCATATAGAGTGTCTATGGTTGTTCCAAATAATATATATACATGGGTCGATATGATATGTCAAAACATTTGTATACGTGTCTATGGTATCCCAAGATTACATAATATATTAGAATACATGTATTATACAATATAAGTTAGCTCGGATATGGTTAATATAGATTTGTTACCATTTTTCACGTAGCTACAACAAGCACTACAAGAAAAATGCTCCTATAGGACCCCCAATTTGGTCATATAAAGCCACTTTATAGGACCTTTGGGCTTGATATGACCTATCAATGGGGGTTGTATCTAACGCGGTCGTATAAAGTATAGAAACTAAAAAGTGTCCTAAAAGGTAATAAGATTATGAAACCAATGATCAGGTCCTATAATATAATTAACAACCACAAAGAGAGGTTCTTAAAGTACATATTAGGAGACATTTTTTGAAATTGAGACATACACAAAGCGTCCCAAAAAGTAAAAATAGATGACATAAGTACCAACAAATGGGTCCTATTTAAGTTTTATATTTCTTAAGGACTAACAAAAATGGTCACATTATTATGTTAGTACTCAAATTAGAGTCCTATTATAAAAAGTAATATATACTACGTTAGTACCAATAAAAAAAGGTCTTAATGTATCGATATTCTTGTTTAGTACCAAGAAAAAGGTCTCAATATACACAAATGTTACTTTAGTACCACATAATAGGGTTCTAATATAATGATTTTTAAGGTTAGTACCACTAAAAGAAGTCCTAATATATATTTATTAAACCTTAAAACTACAAAATGGGTCCTAATATATAATAAGATGTTTGTTTAGCACCACATACAGAGTCCTAATATAATGTTTTCAAGTTTTATACCATTAAAAAAAGTCCTAATACAGATGTATTTTTGAACAATATGACTGAAATGTCCCGTTCTTATTGATTAAAAACGTTCCATATTAATTGATTTCGTTGCGAGGTTTTGACCTCTATATGAGACGTTTTTCAAAGACTGCATTCATTTTAAAACAAACCATAACCTTTATTTCATAGATAAAGGTTTTAAAAAGCTTTACGTAGATTATCAAATAATGATAATCTAAAATATCCTGTTTACACACGACCATTACATAATGGTTTACAATACAAATATGTTACAACAAAATAAGTTTCTTGAATGCAGTTTTTACACAATATCATACAAGCATGGACTCCAAATCTCGTTCTTATTTAAGTATGCGACAGCGGAAGCTCTTAATAATCACCTGAGAATAAACATGCTTAAAACGTCAACAAAAATATTGGTGAGTTATAGGTTTAACCTATATATATCAAATCATAATAATAGACCACAAGATTTCATATTTCAATACACATCCCATACATAGAGATAAAAATCATTCATATGGTGAACACCTGGTAACCGACATTAACAAGATGCATATATAAGAATATCCCCATCATTCCGGGACACCCTTCGGATATGATATAAATTTCGAAGTACTAAAGCATCCGGTACTTTGGATGGGGTTTGTTAGGCCCAATAGATCTATCTTTAGGATTCGCGTCAATTAGGGTGTCTGTTCCCTAATTCTTAGATTACCAGACTTAATAAAAAGGGGCATATTCGATTTTGATAATTCAACCATAGAATGTAGTTTCACGTACTTGTGTCTATTTTGTAAATCATTTATAAAACTTGCATGTATTCTCATCCCAAAAATATTAGATTTTAAAAGTGGGACTATAACTCACTTTCACAGATTTTTACTTCGTCGGAAAGTAAGACTTGGCCACTGGTTGATTCACGAACCTATAACAATATATACATGTATATCAAAGTATGTTCAAAAAATATATTTACAACACTTTTAATATATTTTGATGTTTTAAGTTTATTAAGTCAGCTGTCCTCGTTAGTAACCTACAACTAGTTGTCCACAGTTAGATGTACAGAAATAAATCGATAAATATTATCTTGAATCAATCCACGACCCAGTGTATACGTATCTCATTATTGATCACAACTCAAACTATATATATTTTGGAATCAACCTCAACCATGTATAGCTAACTCCAACATTCACATATAGAGTGTCTATGGTTGTTCCGAAATATATATAGATGTGTCGACATGATAGGTCGAAACATTGTATACGTGTCTATGGTATCTCAAGATTACATAATATACAATACAAGTTGATTAAGTTATGGTTGGAATAGATTTGTTACCAATTTTCACGTAGCTAAAATGAGAAAAATTTTCCAATCTTGTTTTACCCATAACTTCTTCATTTTAAATCCGTTTTGAGTGAATCAAATTGCTATGGTTTCATATTGAACTCTATTTTATGAATATAAACAGAAAAAGTATAGGTTTATAGTCGGAAAAATTAGTTACAAGTCGTTTTTGTAAAGGTAGTCATTTCAGTCGAAAGAACGACGTCTAGATGACCATTTTAGAAAACATACTTTCACTTTGAGTTTAACCATAATTTTTGGATATAGTTTCATGTTCATAATAAAAATCATTTTCTCAGAATAACAACTTTTAAATCAAAGTTTATCATAGTTTTTAATTAACTAACCCAAAACAGCCCGCGGTGTTACTACGACGGCGTAAATCCGGTTTTACGGTGTTTTTCGTGTTTCCAGGTTTTAAATCATTAAGTTAGCATATCATATAGATATAGAACATGTGTTTAGTTGATTTTAAAAGTCAAGTTAGAAGGATTAACTTTTGTTTGCGAACAAGTTTAGAATTAACTAAACTATGTTCTAGTGATTACAAGTTTAAACCTTCGAATAAGATAGCTTTATATGTATGAATCGAATGATGTTATGAACATCATTACTACCTTAAGTTCCTTGGATAAACCTACTGGAAAAGAGAAAAATGGATCTAGCTTCAATGGATCCTTGGATGGCTCGAAGTTCTTGAAGTAGAATCATGACACGAAAACAAGTTCAAGTAAGATCATTACTTGAAATAAGATTGTTATAGTTATAGAAATTGAACCAAAGTTTGAATATGATTATTACCTTGTATTAGAATGATAACCTACTGTAAGAAACAAAGATTTCTTGAGGTTGGATGATCACCTTACAAGATTGGAAGTGAGCTAGCAAACTTGAAAGTATTCTTGATTTTATGAAACTAGAACTTTTGGAATTTATGAAGAACACTTAGAACTTGAAGATAGAACTTGAGAGAGATCAATTAGATGAAGAAAATTGAAGAATGAAAGTATTTGTAGGTGTTTTTGGTCGTTGGTGTATGGATTAGATATAAAGGATATGTAATTTTGTTTTCATGTAAATAAGTCATGAATGATTACTCATATTTTTGTAATTTTATGAGATATTTCATGCTAGTTGCCAAATGATGGTTCCCATATGTGTTAGGTGACTCACATGGGCTGCTAAGAGCTGATCATTGGAGTGTATATACCAATAGTACATACATCTAAAAGCTGTGTATTGTACGAGTACGAATACGGGTGCATACGAGTAGAATTGTTGATGAAACTGAATGAGGATGTAATTGTAAGCATTTTTGTTAAGTAGAAGTATTTTGATAAGTGTATTGAAGTCTTTAAAAAGTGTATAAATACATATTAAAACACTACATGTATATACATTTTAACTGAGTCGTTAAGTCATCGTTAGTCGTTACATGTAAGTGTTATTTTGAAACCTTTAGGTTAACGATCTTGTTAAATGTTGTTAACCCAATGTTTATAATATCAAATGAGATTTTAAATTATTATATTATCATGTATGAATATCTCTTAATATGATATATATACATTAAATGTCTTTACAACGATAATCGTTACATATATGTCTCGTTTAAAAATCATTAAGTTAGTAGTCTTGTTTTTACATATGTAGTTCATTGTTAATATACTTAATGATATGTTTACTTATCATAGTATCATGTTAACTATATATATATCCATATATATGTCATCATATAGTTTTTACAAGTTTTAACGTTCGTGAATCACCGGTCAACTTGGGTGGTCAATTGTCTATATGAAACATATTTCAATTAATCAAGTCTTAACAAGTTTGATTGCTTAACATGTTGGAAACATTTAATCATGTAAATATCAATCTCAATTAATATATATAAACATGGAAAAGTTCGGGTCACTACAGTACCTACCCGTTAAATAAATTTCGTCCCGAAATTTTAAGCTGTTGAAGGTGTTGACGAATCTTCTGGAAATAGATGCGGGTATTTCTTCTTCATCTGATATTCATGCTCCCAGGTGAACTCGGGTCCTCTACGAGCATTCCATCGAACCTTAACAATTGGTATCTTGTTTTGCTTAAGTCTTTTAACCTCACGATCCATTATTTCGACGGGTTCTTCGATGAATTGAAGTTTTTCGTTGATTTGGATTTCATCTAACGGAATAGTGAGATCTTCTTTAGCAAAACATTTCTTCAAATTCAAGATGTGGAAAGTGTTATGTACAGCCGCGAGTTGTTGAGGTAACTCTAGTCGGTAAGCTACTGGTCCGACACGATCAATAATCTTGAATGGTCCAATATACCTTGGATTTAATTTCCCTCGTTTACCAAATCGAACAACGCCTTTCCAAGGTGCAACTTTAAGCATGACCATCTCTCCAATTTCAAATTCTATATCTTTTCTTTTAATGTCAGCGTAGCTCTTTTGTCGACTTTGGGCGGTTTTCAACCGTTGTTGAATTTGGATGATCTTCTCGGTAGTTTCTTGTATAATCTCCGGACCCGTAATCTGTCTATCCCCCACTTCACTCCAACAAATCGGAGACCTGCACTTTCTACCATAAAGTGCTTCAAACGGCGCCATCTCAATGCTTGAATGGTAGCTGTTGTTGTAGGAAAATTCTGCTAACGGTAGATGTCGATCCCAACTGTTTCCGAAATCAATAACACATGCTCGTAGCATGTCTTCAAGCGTTTGTATCGTCCTTTCGCTCTGCCCATCAGTTTGTGGATGATAGGCAGTACTCATGTCTAGACGAGTTCCTAATGCTTGCTGTAATGTCTGCCAGAATCTTGAAATAAATCTGCCATCCCTATCAGAGATAACAGAGATTGGTATTCCATGTCTGGAGACGACTTCTTTCAAATACAGTCGTGCTAACTTCTCCATCTTGTCATCTTCTCTTATTGGCAGGAAGTGTGCTGATTTGGTGAGACGATCAACTATTACCCAAATAGTATCAAAACCACTTGCAGTCCTTGGCAATTTAGTGATGAAATCCATGGTAATGTTTTCCCATTTCCATTCCGGGATTTCGGGTTGTTGAAGTAGACCTGATGGTTTCTGATGCTCAGCTTTGACCTTAGAACACGTCAAACATTCTCCTACGTATTTAGCAACATCAGCTTTCATACCCGGCCACCAAAAATGTTTCTTGAGATCCTTGTACATCTTCCCCGTTCCAGGATGTATTGAGTATCTGGTTTTATGAGCTTCTCTAAGTACCATTTCTCTCATATCTCCAAATTTTGGTACCCAAATCCTTTCAGCCCTATACCGGGTTCCGTCTTCCCGAATATTAAGATGCTTCTCCGATCCTTTGGGTATTTCATCCTTTAAATTTCCCTCTTTTAAAACTCCTTGTTGCGCCTCCTTTATTTGAGTAGTAATGTTATTATGAATCATTATATTCATAGATTTTACTCGAATGGGTTCTCTGTCCTTCCTGCTCAAGGCATCGGCTACCACATTTGCCTTCCCCGGGTGGTAACGAATCTCAAAGTCGTAATCATTCAATAATTCAATCCACCTACGCTGCCTCATATTCAGTTGTTTCTGATTAAATATGTGTTGAAGACTTTTGTGGTCGGTATATATAATACTTTTGACCCCATATAAGTAGTGCCTCCAAGTCTTTAATGCAAAAACAACCGCGCCTAATTCCAAATCATGCATCGTATAATTTTGTTCGTGAATCTTCAATTGTCTAGACGCATAAGCAATCACCTTCGTTCGTTGCATTAATACACAACCGAGACCTTGCTTTGATGCATCACAATAAATCACAAAATCATCATTCCCTTCAGGCAATGACAATATAGGTGCCGTAGTTAGCTTTTTCTTCAATAACTGAAACGCTTTCTCTTGTTCATCATTCCATTCAAATTTCTTCCCTTTATGCGTTAATGCAGTCAAGGGTTTTGCTATTCTGGAAAAGTCTTGGATGAACCTTCTGTAGTAACCAGCTAGTCCTAAAAACTGGAGTATGTGTTTCGGAGTTTTCGGGGTTTCTCACTTTTCAACAGTTTCTATCTTTGCCGGATCCACCTTAATACCTTCTTTGTTCACTATGTGACCGAGGAATTGAACTTCTTCCAACCAAAATGCACACTTTGAAAACTTAGCGTACAATTCTTCCTTCCTCAATACTTCTAACACCTTTCTCAAATGTTCACCGTGTTCTTGGTCATTCTTTGAGTAAATAAGTATGTCATCAATGAAAACAATGACAAACTTGTCAAGGTATGGTCCACACACTCGGTTCATAAGGTCTATAAACACAGCTGGTGCATTAGTTAAACTAAACGGCATGACCATAAACTCGTAATGACCGTAACGTGTTCTGAAAGCAGTCTTTGGAATATCATCTTCTTTCACCCGCATTTGATGATACCCGAAACGTAAGTCAATCTTTGAATAAACAGACGAGCCTTGTAGTTGATCAAATAAGTCATCGATTCTCGGTAGTGGGTAGCGGTTCTTGATGGTAAGTTTGTTCAACTCTCGGTAGTCGATACACAACCTGAATGTACCATCTTTCTTCTTGACAAACAAAACAGGAGCTCCCCACGGTGATGTGCTTGGTCGAATGAAACCACGCGCTAAAAGTTCTTGTAATTGGCTTTGTAGTTCTTTCATCTCGCTGGGTGCGAGTCTGTAAGGAGCACGAGCTATTGGTGCAGCTCCTGGTACAAGATCTATTTGAAATTCAACGAATCGATGTGGGGGTAATCCCGGTAATTCTTTCGGAAATACATCAGGAAATTCTTTTGCGACGGGAACATCATTGATGCTCTTTTCTTCAGTTTGTACTTTCTCGACGTGTGCTAGAACAGCATAGCAACCTTTTCTTATTAGTTTTTGTGCCTTCAAATTACTAATAAGATGTAGCTTCGTGTTGCCCTTTTCTCCGTACACCATTAAGGGTTTTCCTTTTTCTCGTATAATGCGAATTGCATTTTTGTAACAAACGATCTCCGCTTTCACTTCTTTCAACCAGTCCATACCGATTATCACATCAAAACTCCCTAACTCTACTGGTATTAAATCAATCTTAAATGTTTCGCTAATCAGTTTAATTTCTCGATTCCGACATATATTATCTGCTGAAATTAATTTACCATTTGCTAATTCGAGTAAAAATTTACTATCCAAAGGCGTCAATGGACAACTTAATTTAGCACAAAAATCTCTACTCATATAGCTTCTATCCGCACCCGAATCAAATAAAACGTAAGCAGATTTATTGTCAATAAGAAACGTACCCGTAACAAGCTCCGGGTCTTCCTGTGCCTCTGCCGCATTAATATTGAAAACTCTTCCACGGCCTTGTCCATTCGTGTTCTCCTGGTTCGGGCAATTTCTAATAATGTGGCCCGGTTTTCCACATTTATAACAAACTACATTGGCATAACTTGCTCCGACACTACTTGCTCCGCCATTACTCGTTCCGACACCATTTGTTCCTTTTGTTCTATTAACCCCTGGTCCGTAGACCTCACACTTCGCCGCGCTATGACCATTTCTTTTACACTTGTTGCAAAATTTGGTGCAGAACCCCGAGTGATTCTTTTCACACCTTTGGCATAGCTGTTTCTGATTGTTGTTGTTGTTGCGGTTATTATTGTTGTTGGGATGATTGTTGTAGTTACTGTTGTTGTTGTTGTTGTTGTTGTTGTTGGGCCATTTGTTGTAGTTGCGATTGATATTGCGATTGTTGGGATAATTGTTGCGATTATTGTTGTAATTGCTGTTGTTGTTGTATTGGTGATTCTTATCACCGTTTTCCTCCCACTTTCTTTTGACTTGCTTCACATTGGCCTCTTCAGCAGTCTGTTTTTTAATTCTTTCTTCAATCTGGTTCACGAGTTTGTGAGCCATTCTACATGCCTGTTGTATGGAGGCGGGCTCGTGTGAACTTATATCTTCTTGGATTCTTTCCGGTAATCCTTTCACAAATGCGTCGATCTTCTCTTCCTCATCTTCGAATGCTCCCGGACACAATAGGCACAATTCTGTGAATCGTCTTTCGTACGTGGTAATATCAAATCCTTGGGTTCGTAACCCTCTAAGTTCTGTCTTGAGCTTATTGACCTCGGTTCTGGGACGGTACTTCTCGTTCATCAAGTGCTTGAATGCTGACCACGGTAGTGCGTACGCATCTTCTTGTCCCACTTGCTCTAGATAGGTATTCCACCATGTTAACGCAGAACCTGTGAAGGTATGCGTAGCGTACTTTACTTTGTCCTCTTCAGTACACTTACTTATGGCAAACACCGATTCGACCTTCTCGGTCCACCGTTTCAATCCGATCGGTCCTTCGGTTCCATCAAATTCCAAAGGTTTGCAGGCAGTGAATTCTTTGTAGGTGCATCCTACACGATTTCCTGTACTGCTAGATCCAAGGTTATTGTTGGTATGTAGCGCAGCCTGTACTGCGGCTATGTTTGAAGCTAGAAAAGTACGGAATTCCTCTTCATTCATATTCACGGTGTGTCGAGTAGTCGGTGCCATTTCCTTCAAAATAGTTAAATGGAACAAGTTAATCATACAGAATATTAAGAGTAGTTAATAGTATTTCGTAGCATAATATGAACTCATTTATAAAAGCTTTTTCTTCATATTAGCGTTTTATAAGTTTAAATTCGGGTAGTACCTACCCGTTAAGTTCATATTTAGTAGCTAATATACAATTCAACTACTACAATTCTATATGAAAAACTGATTATAATAATATTTCGCGTTCAAACTTTTACACAATATTTTACAAACTTACAATACCGCTTATTTAACATATAGCATGAAATATAGCACACAATAAATTTGATACAAGATGGTTGTGAAGATAATTCTAGCTAGTACACAAGTCGTTCAGCAAAGGCAATAAAGACACGTAATTCATAAGTCCAGAAACAAGTCATGCATTCTGGTTTTACTAGGATTACTTCCCATCCTTGGTCTTGTGGAACATAACCGTTATGGCCGTTGATAAGACAGCGTGTTGTAACGTCATCAAAGGGACGAGGGTTACGTAATGTCCAACAGTCCCGTAACAATCTAAAAACCTCATTTCTTACCCCAATTACCGACTCCGTCACTTGTGGGAACGTTTTGTTTAATAGTTGTAGCCCGATGTTTTTGTTCTCACTTTGGTGAGAAGCGAACATTACTAATCCGTAAGCATAAAATGCTTCTTTATGTTGCATGTTAGCCGCTTTTTCTAAATCACGAAGTCCAATATTCGGATATATTGAGTTAAAATAATTTCTTAACCCATTGCGTAAAATAGCATTTGGGTTCCCCGCAATATATGCGTCAAAGTAAACACATCGTAACTTATGGATTTCCCAATGTGATATCCCCCATCTTTTGAACGAAAGCCTTTTATAAACCAAGGCATTCTTGGAACGTTCTTCAAATGCCTTACAAACTGATCTCGCCTTAAGTAGTTGTGTCGAAGAATTCTGACCGACTCTAGACAAGATTTCATCAATCATGTCTCCGGGTAGGTCTCTTAAAATATTGGGTTGTCTATCCATTTTGTGTTTTTATACTGTAAAATAGACAAGAGTTAGATTCATAAAAAAAAAATACTTATTAATACAAGAAATTTTTACATATATCATAAAGCATAAGCACACTATAATACATATATTACACCACACGAATACAACTATCTTATTCCGACTCGCTTGTTTCTTCTTCTTCGGTTTTGGTTCGTTTTGCCAAGTTTCTAGGGATATATGATGTTCCCCTAATACGAGCCGTCGTGATCCACATTGGTTTAGAAAAACCTGGTGGTTTAGAGGTTCCCGGGTCATTGTTACAACTTAAGGACTTCGGGGGTTGACGATACATATAAAGTTCATCGGGGTTGGAATTAGATTTCTCTATTTTTATGCCCTTTCCCTTATTATTTTCTTTTGCCTTTTTAAATTCAGTTGGGGTAATTTCTATAACATCATCGGAATTCTCGTCGGAATCCGATTCATCGGAGAATTGGTAATCCTCCCAATATTTTGCTTCCTTGGCGGAAACACCATTGACCATAATTAACCTTGGTCGGTTGGTTGAGGATTTTCTTTTACTTAACCGTTTTATTATTTCCCCCACCGGTTCTATTTCTTCATCCGGTTCCGATTCTTCTTCCGGTTCCGATTCTTCTTCCGGTTCCGACTCTTCTTCCGGTTCCTCTTCGGGAACTTGTGAATCAGTCCACGAATCATTCCAATTTACATTTGACTCTTCATTATTATTAGGTGAGTCAATGGGACTTGTTCTAGAGGTAGACATCTATCACATAATATCAAACGCGTTAAGAGATTAATATATCACATAATATTCACATGTTAAAAATATATAGTTTCCAACAAAATTTGTTAAGCAATGATTTTTCAAGTAAACACGGTCGAAGTCCAGACTCACTAATGCATCCTAACAAACTCGATAAGACACACTAATGCAAAATTCTGGTTCTCTAAGACCAACGCTCGGATACCAACTGAAATGTCCCGTTCTTATTGATTAAAAACGTTCCATATTAATTGATTTCGTTGCGAGGTTTTGACCTCTATATGAGACGTTTTTCAAAGACTGCATTCATTTTAAAACAAACCATAACCTTTATTTCATAGATAAAGGTTTTAAAAAGCTTTACGTAGATTATCAAATAATGATAATCTAAAATATCCTGTTTACACACGACCATTACATAATGGTTTACAATACAAATATGTTACAACAAAATAAGTTTCTTGAATGCAGTTTTTACACAATATCATACAAGCATGGACTCCAAATCTCGTCCTTATTTAAGTATGCGACAGCGGAAGCTCTTAATAATCACCTGAGAATAAACATGCTTAAAACGTCAACAAAAATGTTGGTGAGTTATAGGTTTAACCTATATATATCAAATCATAATAATAGACCACAAGATTTCATATTTCAATACACATCCCATACATAGAGATAAAAATCATTCATATGGTGAACACCTGGTAACCGACATTAACAAGATGCATATATAAGAATATCCCCATCATTCCGGGACACCCTTCGGATATGATATAAATTTCGAAGTACTAAAGCATCCGGTACTTTGGATGGGGTTTGTTAGGCCCAATAGATCTATCTTTAGGATTCGCGTCAATTAGGGTGTCTGTTCCCTAATTCTTAGATTACCAGACTTAATAAAAAGGGGCATATTCGATTTTGATAATTCAACCATAGAATGTAGTTTCACGTACTTGTGTCTATTTTGTAAATCATTTATAAAACTTGCATGTATTCTCATCCCAAAAATATTAGATTTTAAAAGTGGGACTATAACTCACTTTCACAGATTTTTACTTCGTCGGGAAGTAAGACTTGGCCACTGGTTGATTCACGAACCTATAACAATATATACATGTATATCAAAGTATGTTCAAAAAATATATTTACAACACTTTTAATATATTTTGATGTTTTAAGTTTATTAAGTCAGCTGTCCTCGTTAGTAACCTACAACTAGTTGTCCACAGTTAGATGTACAGAAATAAATCGATAAATATTATCTTGAATCAATCCACGACCCAGTGTATACGTATCTCAGTATTGATCACAACTCAAACTATATATATTTTGGAATCAACCTCAACCATGTATAGCTAACTCCAACATTCACATATAGAGTGTCTATGGTTGTTCCGAAATATATATAGATGTGTCGACATGATAGGTCGAAACATTGTATACGTGTCTATGGTATCTCAAGATTACATAATATACAATACAAGTTGATTAAGTTATGGTTGGAATAGATTTGTTACCAATTTTCACGTAGCTAAAATGAGAAAAATTTTCCAATCTTGTTTTACCCATAACTTCTTCATTTTAAATCCGTTTTGAGTGAATCAAATTGCTATGGTTTCATATTGAACTCTATTTTATGAATCTAAACAGAAAAAGTATAGGTTTATAGTCGGAAAAATAAGTTACAAGTCGTTTTTGTAAAGGTAGTCATTTCAGTCGAAAGAACGACGTCTAGATGACCATTTTAGAAAACATACTTTCACTTTGAGTTTAACCATAATTTTTGGATATAGTTTCATGTTCATAATAAAAATCATTTTCTCAGAATAACAACTTTTAAATCAATGTTTATCATAGTTTTTAATTAACTAACCCAAAACAGCCCGCGGTGTTACTACGACGGCGTAAATCCGGTTTTACGGTGTTTTTCGTGTTTCCAGGTTTTAAATCATTAAGTTAGCATATCATATAGATATAGAACATGTGTTTAGTTGATTTTAAAAGTCAAGTTATAAGGATTAACTTTTGTTTGCGAACAAGTTTAGAATTAACTAAACTATGTTCTAGTGATTACAAGTTTAAACCTTCGAATAAGATAGCTTTATATGTATGAATCGAATGATGTTATGAATATCATTACTACCTTAAGCTCCTTGGATAAACCTACTGGAAAAGAGAAAAATGGATCTAGCTTCAATGGATCCTTGGATGGCTCGAAGTTCTTGAAGTAGAATCATGACACGAAAACAAGTTCAAGTAAGATCATCACTTGAAATAAGATTGTTATAGTTATAGAAATTGAACCAAAGTTTGAATATGATTATTACCTTGTATTAGAATGATAACCTACTGTAAGAAACAAAGATTTCTTGAGGTTGGATGATCACCTTACAAGATTGGAAGTGAGCTAGCAAACTTGAAAGTATTCTTGATTTTATGAAACTAGAACTTTTGGAATTTATGAAGAACACTTAGAACTTGAAGATAGAACTTGAGAGAGATCAATTAGATGAAGAAAATTGAAGAATGAAAGTGTTTGTAGGTGTTTTTGGTCGTTGGTGTATGGATTAGATATAAAGGATATGTAATTTTGTTTTCATGTTAATAAGTCATGAATGATTACTCATATTTTTGTAATTTTATGAGATATTTCATGCTAGTTGCCAAATGATGGTTCCCACATGTGTTAGGTGACTCACATGGGCTGCTAAGAGCTGATCATTGGAGTGTATATACCAATAGTACATACATCTAAAAGCTGTGTATTGTACGAGTACGAATACGGGTGCATACGAGTAGAATTGTTGATGAAACTGAATGAGGATGTAATTGTAAGCATTTTTGTTAAGTAGAAGTATTTTGATAAGTGTATTGAAGTCTTTAAAAAGTGTATAAATACATATTAAAACACTACATGTATATACATTTTAACTGAGTCGTTAAGTCATCGTTAGTCGTTACATGTAAGTGTTGTTTTGAAACCTTTAGGTTAACGATCTTGTTAAATGTTGTTAACCCAATGTTTATAATATCAAATGAGATTTTAAATTATTATATTATCATGATATTATCATGTATGAATATCTCTTAATATGATATATATACATTAAATGTCTTTACAACGATAATCGTTACATATATGTCTCGTTTAAAAATCATTAAGTTAGTAGTCTTGTTTTTACATATGTAGTTCATTGTTAATATACTTAATGATATGTTTACTTATCATAGTATCATGTTAACTATATATATATCCATATATATGTCATCATATAGTTTTTACAAGTTTTAACGTTCGTGAATCACCGGTCAACTTGGGTGGTCAATTGTCTATATGAAACATATTTCAATTAATCAAGTCTTAACAAGTTTGATTGCTTAACATGTTGGAAACATTTAATCATGTAAATATCAATCTCAATTAATATATATAAACATGAAAAAGTTCGGGTCACTACAATGACGTCCTATCAGGTAATAGTATTAAAACCAAAAAATGAGTCCTATCAAGTCATAGTAATTCCGAATAGGTTTCTATATTCAGATCCGGTTCAGATATTCAGGTCCGGTTCGGATATTCAGGTCCAGTTCGGGTTCTTTTATGATTCAGGTATTTGGATCTGTTTGATTATTTGGGCCCGAATCGGATTATTGGATCCATATATTCGGGCCTGGTTTTTATATAATTCGGATTTTGGACATCCAATTAATAATATCTATTACAAATAAATATAAAATAAAACATAATCATATTTTAATAAATTGTACTCATAAATTGAAAAACACCAAACATTAAAAATTCATAGATAATCCAACATATCAATACTAAAATAACATTCGACAAAGAACATAAAAACAATGAAAAACAACGAAGAACGTCTTCGATCAACACGTATCTTTATTAATCCAAGGGTACCACATGCAATAAAAAAATTCATATATTTACAAGCATAAAAGTGGATGTTATAAATAAAAATTAATATTATCACAAATTTATGGTAGGTATACCAATATGAACGTAGAAGTCCACACGATAGTTATGCATATAGCGGCTTTAACTTTCTTAATCGGATCAAATGACCTAACCAATGTTTCACCATATTTATTGTTACCCCTAACTTTGGAAAAAACATTATCCGATACAGGCTCATCAATTGAACCTTGAGGAAGGGTTTTACTTAGGTTTTGCATGTTTTCATGTATTAATTGAAAAATAAGACCAATGTGATATATATAATAAGATAGATCCTACAAAAAAGTGTGATCAATGTGATAATGCCCATGACGTGCTAATTAACTGTAATATGCAGAATAAGATAGATCCCAACAAACAAGTTTCATCATGGACATGACGTGATAATTACAGTAGCACACAATCACTATGATATATATCTATCACTTCTATTATGCAATCTGTATTTAAGAATAATACTTACAATTGCAATTGCAGCATCTTCACTTTTAGCAGCGCCTCCTTTGGTAAAACATTTCGAAACAACATATCAAATCGAGTTGGAGATTTTGCTTCTTTAATCTGTTAGAATTAAAAAATAAAATAAGTACTAACAATGTATATCCTAATACTATAGTGATAATTGCCCCCACAAAATTACCTTAATCTCTTCACGTATACGTGGATAACTCTTTTTACCAGTGACGTGCACCATCTTCTTTTTGGCCCGATTTGCTTTATTTTTCTCACTTATCTTCTGAAATGGGAATTTAAATATCAAATTATGAAGCAACTAATATTATTAGCTTGTGAAATCGTTTTCATACCTTATACGTTTCAGCATTCCAATAAGTTAACAAAAGTTTAAGTTTAGTTACAAAAGTTTAGAATTGCATTTGGTTATCTTAAACAAAGAGTTGTTAGAGCAGGAGTACTTGCTGTGTTTTTTGGGTAGTCGGACAATTCTAGAACTGAAGAACATAAAAGATGAACTAAATTTTAATTTAACTGGATATTTTACCTTCAATTTGAGAACGTGTATAGACTAAAGCACTTAAAAACTTCCAAACTGAGATACGGGGTCTGAATTTGCTCCCTGAATAACAAATAACAAACAGATCCACAAAAATTCATTACATATTCATGTACAGATAACACAAAAAAAAAATTCTAATAAAATTGTGGATCATATAAATAGCAAATTATACCCGAAAGGGTTAAGGGGAACTGACTACATAGAAGGTTATTGGTTGACTAAAACACATGATTAAAGCGGAACTATTCGTATTTGTTATAAATTATATAGACATGTATCTTTGAATTGGAATTATTTGTGAAATGGTTGCACATGATTTGGCTCTACAGACCTGTAAAATCAATTATGTTTTCTCATTATTAGATTCGCAAATGTCGCTGCATATCATCATATAGTTAGAACATACATTATCGTTGTCCTTTAAACTGTATTAGAACAAATTAAAAAACAACAAAAACCGTGATATAGACGTATATACTTACGACTGATTTTTGTCCATTTGTTGGTCGACAGGAACTTGAACTTCTTTAGCAGCCTTATTACCTCCTTTCTTTTTCTTATTCATTTTAACATTCCAACTTTCAACCCGTTTTTCCATATTGGGTTCCCACTTTCATCAACCATTCCTACATAAGCGAAGTATCATCACAAATTAACACAAATCAATATATAAGTCTCAAAATTTCTAATCGTGATGTATCATTTTAGAAGCATCATTATTGTCCAAAAGACACCATCCTTTTTAAGATTATTGCGCCTAACTGTATAATGCTACCAACATTCATGTAGTACATAACTTGAGGATTTCCATCACTTTGATTACAAAATTAAAAGCGTTAGTGAAAATTAAAGGTAAATCTACAGTTTTTGTACACATGAGATTAATGTAAATCTATAGTTTTTGCACATGTAAGATCATATAACCAACTCTTATTATTTGGATATCAGACAGTCTGACTATTTTAAGAATGTCGATGTGCCATTAATTTCTTTAATATGTTACTTAGAATAATGACTCTCAAATATTGGCACATGCATAATACATTCATATACATATACATCTTAAATCAGTGTGGGTATATATCTAAGCATTAATGATGATAGACATATATGGATAATGGTTAATTTGTATATATATATCAAGTATTACTCCCTCCGTCTCTAATTTATTGTCCAGTATTCCATTTTGGGATGTTCTAAATTAATTGTCCGCTTCTATAAATAAATAAAAATAAGAAGCTTAAGTTCTATTAGTCCTTAATATAAGTGGATAGGATTAAAGGAAAAGGAAAAGTTAAGGGTGTATAAAGTAAACAGAAAATAAAGTACTTTTTTGACAATTCTTTAAACTGTGTATTTTTTGTCTATAGATAATTAATATGGGACGGTGGGAGTACTATAATACTTAAATCATACATAGAATACTTGAATCAGTGTGTAAAAATGGTTGCACAAATACTTATTCCATAGTTAACCACTCTCACAACAATGATGATACACATATTTGAATCAGACTATTGTTTTTGCACAAACTGAGCAACCAAATGAAAGAAAGACAACTCATACTAATTAATCAATAAGCACGGAAAGACCTAAAAAGAACATGTTAACATAAAGATCAAATGCATTATAAAAACCTTTGACTAAATATTGATCAAAAGAAATAACAAAGACAACAAATGTGAACATGGTGTTTATTGTTTTGTTACCCATATGCCATCTTTTTCATATAACAAAATTTTACTTCTTTTGTCTAAACTGCGCAATTTGATTAACTGAATAAATGTGTTACTACATTAGACATCATAATGTGAAAAATTATATGTGTGAATCTTAATCTCTTAAAAGCAATAAACATTACGGAGTATTAATTATTAAGAGAACATGAAAATATCAAAACAAATACAGGAGGGCTACACCCAATGTGAACAAGTGAAGGAATCCATCTTCTTACATAATAAACGAATGAGAACAGAAAACGAAGATTACGTGCATTAGATAATCAATTATTGCATCAATCATTGAAATTTAATCATCAACAAATCAATTCCTGAGAAGATGATGAAGATCATGTGGGTCTCGATTAATTGATGAAGATGAACGAAAGTGGCCGATCAAGGTGATCGAAATTTTCATCGGATTTCTTCTTGATTGTATGATACTCTGCTGCGAATGTTCAATTTTAGGGTTTGAAAGTGATACATAACAGTTTAAAATAGATAATGGGCCAATTTAGTACACCGTAGTATACTTCGTATTTTTTTTTTTACTAGAGTTGCTTCAAAAAACGAGTGATAAAATAGTCAAGATATTATTTTAGATAAATATCTTTAAAAATCTTATTTTATTTTATATATTAAATTTAAATATTCTTTCCATTCTATAATGTGTGTCACAATTGACTTTATAAGTTATAAATTTGACTTTAAATTTTTTTTGTTTGTAATATATAATATTTAATAAAAATTTATATTAATGTATTAAGTTTTAAAGTTTTTTTTTCATTTGTATAAGTTTCATAAATATTTTATAACACAAACAAAACTACTTACATTCAAAATAGAAAAAGATTGACTTCAAAAGTCAAATTGGAACAGTTCTTTTAAAACAAACGTAGCCAAAGAAAAAAAGATTACGTTGAAATAATTTTCTTGACGTGCATAACTTTCCTTGTTGTTAAGGCCAATGGATCCGAACGTGTTTAATGTTTTTCGACTGAGCTTAATGCTTAATTCTTATCGTGCGAGCTGTATGCTTTATTAGACGAGTGACCTTATGAGTTGAATTCTTATCAGACCCAACATAGGATCTTACAAGACCAAGTAGAATATCTTAGAAGACTTAACATAACAACACTTAGGTGCTGTTTGTTTTTTAAGATGTTTTTGTCTGAAGGTCTTTAAACCATGTCTGCAGAGAAGATGTGGTCCGAATGTCTGCATGCTAAATATTGAAGACAGTTTGTTTTTATATCTGCTAAATATAATATAAAATTCTATATTACCTAATAATAATAATAATAATAATAATAGTAATAGTAATAATAGTAATAATAATAATAATAATAATAATAATAATAATAATAATAATAATAATAATAATAATAATAATAATAATAATAATAATAATAATAACAATAACGTTTTAAAATAGAAAAAGGAAACAAAATCGAGATCTGATAACAAACGAAAGACAAAATTGATGATAATATAATAATCAATCTCTGAACAATTAATCAAGAGCAAGAGTGAATTGAGAAGTCTTTTGGGGTTATGATTTATGTCACTGACATGAAGACAAATTTATTCACCTTCAATAAAGACTTTTAAATCTAACCACTGAACATAATAAGAAAAGGTCAAATACATACTTTCACCTAATTTGTACTCAAAGGTATACAAATCTGTGTCGCTATCCATAACTTAAATCAGATGTTTGATAATTTTCATCGTTGTTTTGATTATTAGTTAGCTAAAACAAAATCAAACCCAAGCCAAGCCAAGCCAAGCCAAGTATCATATCGATTTTAAATCAAAAGATAAACATACATGGTGGTGTGGCCGGAGTTAGTTCGTCCGGAGATGGTGTGGTCGGAGTTAGTTCGGCCGGAGATGGTGTGGCCGGAATTGGTTTCGAGGGTGGTGGTGCCATAACCATCGTGAGGTCAGTGGGGAAGGTAGAAAGATGATACAATACAACTCTGTAAAAGAGTTGGGTAAAAAGGTCATCAAATATTAGAAGCTATTGTTTAGAGCTGCAAAATGGAAGACATTTGAAGATGTTATTTTGTCTTATGTCTTCGAAAAAACAAACCGTCTTAAATGAAAATGTCTGCCCGCCCGCAGACATAAGATAAAATAAGGTCTTCCATAACAAAAACAAACAACACCTTAGACAGATTATGTTTAGACTCCAAATGCATAGTTTGTTTCCTGACTTGTCTAACCAGTATGGCATTCGACTGACACCGAAGACAAAGTCGAAAAAAAGGTTTCACGTCGGCATGACAAGTAACCTTAAGAGACAACACTAGGAATGAAGACGAGTTGAATGCTTATCGAAAGAGCTGAATACTTATCGGACGATTTGAATACTTATCGGACAATCTGAATGCTTTATCAGATGATTTTAATGCTTATCGAACGAGGTTATTGACTATCAGACGAGCTTAAATCTTATCGAGCGAGCTTAATGTCTATCGGACGAGCTGAATGCCGATTAGATGATCTTAATGTTTATCGGGCGATCTTAATGCTTATCGGGCGATCTTAACGCTTATCGGGTGATCTTAATGCTTATCGGGCGATCATAATGCTTATCGGGCAAGCTTAATGCAACAAATGATCTTAATGCTTATTAGACGAGGATAAGGCTTAACTAACATGATTCATACTTATCGGAAGAGTTGAAGGCTTATCGAACGATTACAACTTTATAAGACGTGCTTAATAATTATAAGATGAATCCTTGTGTTGTTGGTCTAGCGGTAATGACCCATACCTCTTTGTTAGAGGTTAGGAGTCCGATTCTATGAGGCAGCAACATTGCACACAATGATAACACTTGATATTGAATTCCAACCAAAGTCGCCTTTCACACTTCGTTATGGTGGCAGTGAAGATGGGGTCTTACCGGTCATGTCCTAAGATTGGTCCATGTTTCTTCCAGGGCAGCAGTTAGCGGCGAATTATGCAACTGCGAGAGATGATCGCGTGAGTTGTTTAGTCCTCTCTGGATGATCTCAAACTTCTGTTAAAAAGTGATTATAAGATGAGTTTAATGCTTGACGAATTTACTCTTTATTTTTGTATTTAATTTTTTATTTAATGGTAATAATAGTTTTGTCTTTATTTTTGTATTTAATTTTCTTTTAATGGTAAATAATAGTTTTGATTTTTCCATTTTCATGGCGTCTCAATTTTATTTTATTTTAAAAAAATTCATACTTATTGGCCCGAGGTTCACTCGGAAGCAATCTTTATCCGTCATAGGAAGAGGGATGATTTTATCTTCTTTTAAGAGTGTTTTCTCTCTGGGTTGAAAAATTACTTGTCTTTATTTTCGGATAGTGGAAAGATTGTCTACATCTCACCTCCTCATACACCACTTATGTGGTATTAGATTTTATTGTTGTTGTATATTAGTGAATTTTAATATTTTTTATTTTTTGAAAAACTATATTTTTTTTTTCTTTCTAAAAAGGATTTTGTTATAGATGGTTATTGCAGTTTACAAGTATTTTTTTGCACGGTTCAAAAAATATAAATACCTATTGCGTATGATGACCGCAATAATTTTTCATTTTGGCTCTAAATGAAAATGTTAAATTTGATGGCGAACTTGTTAAAAATTTCTAAAAGGAATCGACCCACCAACTGCATATGTCATCTTCTGATTCCTTTATCTTCTCTATCTCCCAAAAGCCTACACACCAACAAAATCCCACCAAAAATTCCGGTAAAACGCTAGTTTTTCAAGCCTACTTATCCTTGATAATATTGTATACACATAGCCTCTTTACGAGCCTCGCTTCCATTTCTACATCGTCATTACAAACCCTACCTCTCTATCTGATATTCCCTGAAAAAAATTAACGTTGAAAGAGGCGGACGATGGTTTTCAGTGTGGGTCTTCAACGACACTGCTTCCCGAGGTAACCAATGAGTATAGAATTTTAGGATTTTAGCATATTTTTGTTGGTAATCTAGACCGTTGAATCGTGGGTTAGGGTTTTGTTTTTCCTGTTAATTTCGATTAAAGCAACATATATTCCAACCTTTAATTTTCGAATACAGAGAGCATAACTGAAACTTCATATGCGTGTTTTGATAAAAAGAAATTACAGATCAAATCTCTCCGTTGTCCATCCGCTTATTTCCCATCATCCTAATCCGATTTCACACGGTTTGTGGTTTTTGATCTTCCTGTTGTGCTGCCGATTTTCGTTTTCTTTTTCATTTTCTGCTGGTTTTATTCAATTCATTTTTATGGATAAGTTGTTACATTTATTTGGGTTGCGATGGCGAGAGTAATACAGATTATTGATCATTGCTGTTGAATATATTTGTATTGTGACGTTTCATGTCGAATTTTTGATTTGATGCACATAGATGTTTATAGGTGTTGTTTTATGTGGTTGTTGTGAACATGATAGCGGCATTAAGAGACTAGAATATCGCTTTTGAAGTTTCATAGCCGTGTCAATATGATTGCATACTTTTTATCATATCGTTTCTGCAGTTATGTGTTTTGGTTTATAGCTGGCAGGCTGGTGTTTCGTGTCGGTTTTGTTGTTTGATGCGTATATATGTTTATGGATGTTGGTTTGTATGGTAGTTGTGGACATCACAGGAGTATTAGGACAGTGGAATCTGACTTTTTTTGAAGTTGTTAGTTACGTGAGTCTTATTGTGTGTTTTTCTATGTCATGGTTGTTGGGTTGACTGATTTTGGTTTCGACTTTATCATTGTTTATGAGCAGCTTGTTAATAATCTGTAGCTTTTTATCGATCTATGTGTTCATTGATAATATATGTATCACGTTTGTACTAACTGTGGTTTTGCTTATTGGTAGCATGGCGCAACCGACGTCGACTCCTCTGGCACAACTTAACCCGCCTGACAAGCCGAGTTATCGAAGCGAGAGTTTACAAAAGGTGGGTCACTAGGAATACATCCACTTAGTCTGCCACTGGATACTGCAAAAACAACCATCGATTACAACATCAGCTCTAGAGAGCTCACCGGTTTCACAGGTAAATTCTCCAATTTGATATATACAACTTGCAACAGTTATATACATAATTTATTGAGGGAGTGATTTTAGGTAATTTCTCCAATTATTGTTCTGTTATATACAACAATTTGCACTAGAGAGTTTTTACATTTAATAAATGAGTTCGGGACAAATTGGGCGCCATTATTTTAAGAACCCAAAGAGAGAAGTGGCTTCTCTGAGACTGCAGAAAGATACACGCAAGTTTCTCAAGAGAAAAGTGTACAGACTTTTATTCTTTTTGGCTATTCATATTCAAGGTGGACTGCGTGGAATGACTGCACGTAATGAATATCGCTATAAAAAGCGAGAAACAGCAGCTATCGATCTCAGGTATACTGGAATTTGTGACAGATTGAGGAGTATAATTTATTAGTCATTATCATATTTTCATCTTACATTTATATGCATTAGAAAAGTTAAATGTGCATGTCATAACCAACCCTTTATGACCCTTAGTTTTATATATTTTGAAAATCTGCAGCACTTTAATGTTCCATATATTTAATTGTGACGTATCATCATGAACTTTAGGGGTTTTCACTCTTGAACAGAGTTTTATTTTGTCCTAAAAGAGTTTCTGTGCCTATAACATACTCTTCATATCTTTGAGGTCTAAAGGTTTATGTGATACTTTTTGTGAAACTGATGCACTCTATGTACATCTTGTAGATTAGTTAAATATCTTTTTGATGGTTCTTTTGCATTATACTTGCTATTTTTTAGGTAGTTTTTCTGTTTAGTGAGTTGTTAGTTTCTTATGTTTACTTTCTTATGTATGCAGTTGCACATTTGTGTTGCATGTTTATGTATTGTATCATCAATTGTAGAGCAATAGTTTTAAGTATGTCAAGCAGAAAAAGATTAAGAAAAGCTAACAATAGTGATGATCATTGTGGCGATCATTCGGGTAGTCGTCTATTTGAAACTGTTTTGCCAGTTTTATCGTCGAGACAGATCACCAATAAGTATTCATTGCAGCGATGTTGATGTGCCTCTGTTGTTTTACTTTCTTATTGGCTTGAACTTTCGTTATATGTTTGTATTAACCTCTCGGGATAAATGTTGTGTCATGTATCTCAGGCGCTGAGTTGATATATACTAATACAGACACATGATTTCTCAGGTGTGTATTTCTTGTTATAACAATATGTAGAGGGCTTGTGCCAAAAATCGACAAAATGCCTAAAATCACCAAGTGTGTTGCAAAGAATTGATGTGAAAAATCTTCTCTTCTATTAGTCAACATACTTATAGTATGTTACTTTTCCTTCTACTTGTTGTTTGAATTTTATGGTTGAAGAATTCATTAGTACAGTAATTGTTTTTAGTTCATTAAGTTAGGTCTTATCTTTCAAGGTAAAAGGTCATTTATGCAATTATTATTCTGTTCATGTTGACTGTTTATCTATGAGATTCATGTTTGTATCCATAAATTTATTGTAGAGTATTGGGGATATGCTTGCTAGTAACGAAGTAACTTATATATCCTTGCTGTTAATTTATGTTGACTGTAACAGTATTGACTCTGAAGACTAAGATTCGAATGAGTTTGATAACGTGGAACTTGAAGTGAAGACGAAAAACCAATAGCTAAAACTAGAGGCATGGCTAAATGGAGTTTAATGATATAGGTTAGCTTAGATGAAGATTACATTCAGCTGTGTTTTTGTGCTAATGATATTAAACTTTTTCTTCACATTTAGGAACTTTTATTGTTTATTTTGTTATGTGATTATTGATTGTCCAAATACTTTGCATTACATTGTATAGATTTAAATAGAAAAAAGTTAAAGGCGAAAGGGATTTGAACCCTGGCCACCAACGTACTGATAACTCCACTTGACCAACCAAGCTGGATAACATTCGTGTGAAATACAAAACATATTCTTGAGAATGGAACATGTTTTAGAAATAATCGGTTCTCAAAGTCAAGTTTAGAGACTAGTTTTATAATCGATTTCTGCTTCGGAAACCCCTATCCACTGGAACTGTTTTTAAAACCGATTCCTAAAGTCCTTAACTATTGCTTTTTTTGTAGTAGTGACTGTATAGTTTTGCCTTCATAGCTGCTGACATTATAATATGTGTCCGTGTGTGTTTTTTTATACACACTATATAGTGTTATTGGAAAGCAACAAATTATATTTGTTAGGTTTGATAAATTTTCGCTTGCACTTGATGAACTCTTACTAGAGATAGGAACAAAAACAATGTCAGAGGACATATAAACTCCTTATGTCCTTTATTATAATTATAATTAAGACACAAATAACTCGTTCGTCTTATTAAACAATCAACGTCTCCCAAAACTTACAATGATACGACATAAATATCACATGTCCTATTAACTTATGATATAATACGACTATGCCAAATAAATGTCCTATTATAGTTTATTTTATATGACTTTTTTATAAAGTGTCCTATTAAATGAACACATAATGCGACACTAAACCGTTAAATGTCTTATAAAGTTTCATATTATGATTCACAATTAAAGTGTCCTAATGAGATCATATGATAATTAGGACCCTAACAACTCATCCGTCACATTAAATAATCAAAGTGTCCTAAAAATTTAAAATGATACGACATAAATATCAAATGTCCTATTAGCTAATGATATAATACGACTATGACAATTAAATGTCGTATGATATTTTATTTTATAAGACTATTTTAAAATGTGTCCTATTAAATAAACACATAATGCGACACTAAACCGTTAAAAATGCCTTGTAAAGTTCTATTTTATAATTCACAATTAAAGTGTCCTATGAAATACTATGATATTTAGGACCCTAACAACTCATCCGTCACATTAAAGAATCAAAGTGTCCTAAATATTTATAATGATACGACATATATTTCACATGTCCTATTAGCTTATGATATAATACGACTATGAAAAATAAATGTCCTATGATAGTTTATTTCATATGACTTTTTTTTATAAAATGTCCTATTAAATAAACACATATTGCGACACTAAATCATTAAATGTCTTATAAAGTTCCATTTGATGATTCACAATTAAAGTGTCCTATGAAATCATATGATATTTAGGACTCCAACAACTCATCCGTCACATTAAAGAATCAAAGTGTCCTAAATATTTATAATGATACGACATATATCTCACATGTCCTGTTAGCTTATGATATAATACGACTATGAAAAATAAATGTCCTATGATAATTTATTTCATATGACTTTTTTATAAGGTGTCCTATTAAATTAACACATAATGCGACACTAAATCGTTATATGTCTTATAAAGTTCCATTTGATGATTCACATTTAAAGTGTCCTATTAAATCATATGATAATTATAATTAACGTGTCCTAAAATTTTACAATGATACAACATAAATATCATATGTCCTGTTAGCTTATGTTATAATACGACTATGACAAAAAAATGTCCTATTAGAGTTTATTTCATATGACTTTTATATAAGGTGTTCTATTAAATTAACATGTAATACTACACTATGCCGATAAATGTTTTATAAAATACTATCTTATGGTTCACACTTAAAGTGTCCTATGAAATCATATGACCATTAAGCCAGAAAAATATCAGTTAGTCATATTAAGTCCTATTATGTTCTACTATGACACGACTCACAAAAATAAACGTCCTATAAAGGTACATTTCATATGACCGTCGTATAATGTGTCTTAATAACATAAATTTATAGGACATAAGTACC
The DNA here is from genome assembly GCF_046630445.1 of Rutidosis leptorrhynchoides. Taxonomy (NCBI): domain Eukaryota; kingdom Viridiplantae; phylum Streptophyta; class Magnoliopsida; order Asterales; family Asteraceae; genus Rutidosis; species Rutidosis leptorrhynchoides. Next base: position 168,629,813 of record NC_092338.1, on the reverse strand, counting down.
AAAATTCCTAACATGATACAATTTAATAAGACTCTCAGAAATAATTGGCCTCTAAAGATATATTTAATATGACGTTCATATTAAGTGTCCTATTACATAAACATATAATGAGACTCTATTAAATAAATGTCTTATAAGATCCTCTATTAGGATCTACTTTTTAAGTGTCCTATGAAAATATATGATTATGGGACCTACTCTAAAAGCGTATCTCATCATAGGACCCTACTCTAAAAGAGTACCTCATAATAGGACCATACTCTAAAAGAGTAGCTCATAAAAGGACCTAAATATTGTTTGGTCCTATGTAAGTAGCATTTAGGACCATATTTTACTAGGTCTCAGAAAAAAAGGTCCTATAGGAGCATTTTTCTTGTAGTGAAGCAAAATTATCCAATCTTGTTTTACCCATAACTTCTTCGTTTTAAATCCGTTTTAAGTGATTCAAGTTGCTATGGTTTCATATTGAACTTAAGTTTATGAATCTAAACAAAAAATAATATAAGTTTATAGTCAGAAATACAGATTACAAGTCGTTTTTGTAAAGGTAGTCATTTCAGTCGAAAGAACGACGTCTTGATGACCATTTTGAAAAACATACTTCCACTTTGAGTTTAACCATGATTTTTGGATATAGTTTCATGTTCATAATAAAATTCATTTTCCCAGAAGAACAACTTTTAAATCAAAGTTTATCATAGTTTTTAATTAACTAACCCAAAACAGCCCGCGGTGTTACTACGACGGCGTATATCCGGTTTTACGGTGTTTTTCATGTTTTCAGGTTTTAAATCATTAAGTTAGCATATCATATAGATATAGAACATGTGTCTAGTTGATTTTAAAAGACAAGTTAGAAGGATTAACTTTTGTTTGCGAACAAGTTTAGAATTAACTAAAATTTGTTCTAGTGATTACAAGTTTAAACCTTCGAATAAGGTAGTTTTATATATAGGAATCGAATGATGTTATGAACATCATTACTACCTCAGGTTTTATGGATAAACCTACTGGAAATGAGAAAAATAGATCTGGCTTCAAAGGATCCTTGGATGGCTTGAGAGTTCTTGAAGCAAAATCATGACACGAAAACAAGTTCAAGTAAGATTTTCACTCGAAATAAGATTGTTATAGTTATAGAAATTGAATCAAAGTTTGAGTATGAGTATTACCTTGTTTTAGAAAGATATCTTACTGTAAATAAGAAAGATTTCTTGAGGTTGTATGATCACTCAAAGTGGATTTGCAAGATTGAAAGTAAGCTAGCAAACTTGGAAGTGTTGTTGGTGTGTTCTTGAGTAGTTGTTTTGTAACTTAGTTTATGTATGGATTTATGAACTAGATTGAGCTATATTTTGAAGAAGATGATGAAGAACACTTAGAACAAAGGAAGAACACTTGAGAGAGAGAGTAGTTTGATGCATGTAAGTTGCAAAATGAAAGTGTTTGTGTACACCCTCATTCACGTGAACTTTGATCCATCATATAGGCTCCATTAGTTTGTTATTTTATGAGATATTTCATGCTAGATGTTAAATGATGGTTCCCAAATGGTTAGGTGAATCACATGGGCTGCTAAGAGCTGATCATTGGAGTGTATATACCAATAGTAAATACATTTAGAAGTTGTGTATTGTACGAGTACAAATACGAGTGCATACGAGTAGAATTGTTGATGAAAATGAATGAGGATGTAATTGTAAGCATTTTTGTTAAGTAGAAGTACTTTGATAAGTGTCTTAAAGTCTTTCAAAAGTGTATAAATACATATTAAAACACTACATGTATATACATTTTAACTGAGTCGTTAAGTCATCGTTAGTCGTTTCATGTAAGTGTTGTTTTGAAACCTTTAAGTTAACGATCTTGTTAAATGTTGTTAACCCATTGTTTATTATATCTAATGAGATGTTAAATTATTTCATTATCATGATATTATGATGTATTAATATATCTTAATATGATATATATACAATTAAATGTCGTTACAACGATAATCGTTACATATATGTCTCATTTCGAAATCCTTAAGTTAGTAGTCTTGTTTTTACATATGTAGTTCATTGTTAATACACTTAATGATATGTTTACTTATCATTTATCATGTTTAAATATAGTGTAACAATATCTTAATATGATTCATATGTAATTAATAAGACGTTGTTATAACGATAATCGTTATATATATCGTTTTCGAGTTTCTTAATTCAATAGTCTCATTTTTATGTATATAATTCATTGTTAAAATACCTAATGAGATACTTACTTATCATAATATCATGTTAACTATATATATATATATATATATATATATATATATATATATATATATATATATATATATATATATATATATATATATATATATATATATATATATATATATATCCATATATAAGTCATCATATAATTTTTACAAGTTTTAACGCTCGTGAATCGCTGGTCAACTTGGATGGTCAATTGTCTATATGAAACCTATTTCAATTAATCAAGTCATAACAAGTTTGATTGCTTAACATGTTGGAAACACTTAATCATGTAAATATCAATTTCATTTAATATATATAAACATGGAAAAGTTCGGGTCACTACAGTACCTACCCGTTAAATAAATTTCGTCCCGAAATTTTAAGCAGTTGGAGGTGTTGACGTATCTTCTGGAAATAAGTGCGGGTATTTCTTCTTCATCTGATCTTCTCATTCCCAGGTGAACTCGGGTCCTCTACGAGCATTCCGTAAAACCTTAACAATTGGTATCTTGTTTTGCTTAAGTCTTTTAACCTCACGATCCGTTATTTCGACGGGTTCTTCGATGAATTGAAGTTTTTCGTTGATTTGGATTTCGTCTAACGGAATAGTGAGATCTTCTTTAGCAAAACATTTCTTCAAATTCGAGACGTGGAAAATGTTATGTACAGCTGCGAGTTGTTGAGGTAACTCAAGTCGGTAAGCTACTGGTCCGACACGATCAATAATCTTGAATGGTCCAATATACCTTGGATTTAATTTCCCTCGTTTACCAAATCGAACAACGCCTTTCCAAGGTGCAACTTTAAGCATGACCATCTCTCCAATTTCAAATTATATATCTTTTCTTTTAATGTCAGCGTAGCTCTTTTGTCGACTTTGGGCGGTTTTCAAGTGTTGTTGAATTTGGATGATCTACTCGGTAGTTTCTTGTATTATATCTGGACCCGTAATCTGTCTATCCCCCACTTCACTCCAAAAAATCGGAGACCTGCACTTTCTACCATAAAGTGCTTCAAACGGCGTCATCTCAATGCTTGAATGGTAGCTGTTGTTGTAGGAAAATTCTGCTAACGATAGATGTCGATCCCAAATGTTTCCGAAATCAATAACACATGCTCGTAGCATGTCTTCAAGCGTTTGTATCGTTCTTTCGCTCTACCCATCAGTTTGTGGATGATAGGCAGTACTCTTGTCTAGACGTGTTCCTAATGCTTGCTATAATGTCTGCCAGAATCTTGAAATAAATCTGCCATCCCTATCAGAGATAATAGAAATTGGTATTCCATGTCTGGAGACGACTTCCTTCAAATACAGTCGTGCTAACTTCTCCATCTTGTCATCTTCTCTTATTGGTAAGAAGTGTGCTGATTTGGTGAGACGATAAACTATTACCCAAATAGTATCAAAACCACTTGCAGTCCTTGGCAATTTAGTGATGAAATCCATGATAATGTTTTCCCATTTCCATTCCGGGATTTTTGGTTGTTGAAGTAGACCTGATGGTTTCTGATGCTCAGCTTTGACCTTAGAACACATCAAACATTCTCCTACGTATTTAGTAACATCGGCTTTCATACCCAGCCACCAAAAATGTTTCTTGAGATCCTTGTACATCTTCCCCGTTCCAGGATGTATTGATATATGGTTTTATGAGCTTCTCTAAGTACCATTTCTCTCATATCTCCAAATTTTGGTACCCAAATTCTTTCAGCCCTATACCGGGTTCTGTCTTCCCGAATATTAAGATGCTTCTCCGATCCTTTGGGTATTTCATCCTTAAATTTTCCCTCTTTTAAAACTCCTTGTTGCGCCTCCTTTATTTGAGTAGTAAGGTTAGTGTGAATCATTATATTCATAGCTTTTACCCGAATGGGTTCTCTGTCCTTTCTGCTCAAGGCGTCGGCTACCACATTTGCCTTCCCCGGGTGGTAACGAATCTCAAATTCGTAATCATTCAACAATTCAATCCACCTGCGCTGCCTCAAGTTCAATTGTTTCTGATTAAATATGTGTTGAAGACTTTTGTGGTCGGTATATATAATACATTTGACCCCATATAAGTAGTGCCTCCAAGTCTTTAATGCAAAAACAACCGTGCCTAATTCCAAATCATGTGTCGTATAATTATGCTCGTGAATCTTTAATTGTCTAGACGCATAAGCAATTACCTTCGTTCGTTGCATTAATACACAACCGAGACCTTTCTTTGAGGCGTCACAATATATTAAAAAATCATCATTCCCTTCAGGTAACTTTTTCTTTAACAATTGTAACGCTTTCTCTTGTTCATCCTTCCATTCAAATTTCCTCCCTTTATGCGTTAATGCAGTCAAGGGTTTTGCTATTCTGGAAAAATCTTGGATGAACCTTCTGTAGTAACTAGCTAGTCCTAAAAATTGACGTATATGCTTCGGAGTTTTTGGGGTTTCCCACTTTTTAACAGTTTCAATCTTTGCTGGATCCACCTGAATACCTTCTTTGTTCACTATGTGTCCGAGGAATTGAACTTCTTCCAACCAAAATGCACACTTTGAAAACTTAGCGTACAGTTTTTCTTTCCTTAACAACTCTAGCACTTTTCTCAAATGTTCTTCGTGCTCTTGGTCATTCTTTGAGTAAATAAGTATGTCATCAATGAAAATAATGACAAACTTGTCAAGGTATGGTCCACACACTCGGTTCATGAGATCCATGAACACAGCTGGTGCGTTAGTCAATCCAAACGACATAACTATAAACTCGTAATGACCGTAACGCGTTCTAAAAGTAGTCTTTGGAATGTCATCCTCCTTCACCCGCATTTAATGATACCGAGAACGTAAATCAATCTTTGAATAAACCGACGAGCCTTGTAGTTGATCAAATAAGTCGTCGATTCTCGGTAATGGGTAGCGGTTCTTGATGGTAAGTTTGTTCAACTCTCGGTAGTCGATACACAACCTAAATGTACCATCCTTCTTCTTGACAAACAAAACAGGAGCTCCCCACGGTGATGTGCTTGGTCGAATGAAACCACGCTCTAAAAGTTCCTGTAACTGACTTTGTAATTCTTTCATTTCGCTGGGTGCGAGTCTGTATGGAGCACGAGCTATTGGTGCACCTCCTGGTACAAGGTCTATTTGAAATTCAATGGATCGATGTGGGGGTAATCCCTGTAATACTTTCGAAATTACATCGGGAAATTCTTTTGCGACGGGAACATCACTGATGTTCTTTTCTTCAGGTTTAACTTCCTCGATGTGTGCTAGAATGATGTAACAACCTTTTCTTATTAGTTTTTGCGCCTTCAAACTACTAATAAGATTTAATTTCGCGTTGTTCTTTTCTCCGTACACCATTAAAGATTTCCTTTTTCACGCATAATGCGAATCGCATTTTTGTAACAAACGACCTCTGCTCTCACCTTTTTCAACCAGTCCATGCCAATTATTAAATCAAAACTCCCTAACTCGACTGGTATTAAATCAATTTTAAACGTTTCATCCCCCAGTTTAATTTCTCTCTCCCGACATATATTATCTGCTGAAATTAATTTACCGTTTGCTAATTCGAGTAAAAATTTATTATCCAAAGGAGTCAGTGGACGACTTAATTTAGCACAAAAATATCTACTCATATAGCTTCTATCCGCACCCGAATCAAATAAAATATAAGCAGATGTATTATCAATACGAAACGTACCCGTAACAAGCTCCGGATGTTTCTACGCTTCTGTCGTATTAATATTGAAAACTCTCCCGCGTCCTTGCCCATTAGTATTCCCTTGGTTTGGGTAATTTCTAATAATGTGGCCCGGTTTTCCACATTTATAACAAACTACGTCGGCATTCTTTGTTCCGACATTATTTGTTTCTTTATTTTTGTTGTTCTTTGGTCCGTAAATCTCACATTTTGTCGCGCCATGACCACTTCTCTTACACTTGGTGCAAAATGTTGTGCAAAACGCATTCAGATGGTACTCTGCACACCTGAAGCATGGTTGTTTCTGTTGTTTGTTGTTATTGAGGTTGTTGTTGGGAATGTTATTTTTGTTGAAACGGTTGTTGTAGTTGTTGCTGTTGTTGGGATGTTTGTTGTAGTTATTGTTAGGATTGCGGTTATTGTTGTAATTGTTGTTGCGGTTGTGGTTGTAATTGTTATTGTTGTTGTACTGGTGACTCTTGTCACCGTTTTCCTCCCACTTCCTCTTTAGTTGTTTCGTGTTGGCTTCTTCGGCCGCCTGCTCTTTAATTCCCCCCTCAGTCTGATTTATGACTTTATGAGCCATTCGAATTACCTTCTGTATGGAAGCGGGCTTGTGTGAACTCACATCTTTTTGAATCCTTACTGGTAACCCTTTTACAAACGCGTCGATCTTCTCTTCTTCATCTTCGAACGCTCTCGGACACAATAGGCACAACTCTGTAAATCGTCGTTCATATGTGGTAATGTGGAACCCTTGTGTTTGTAACTCTCTAAGTTCTACCTTGAGCTTATTGACTTCGTTTCTAGGACGGTACTGCTCGTTCATCAATTGCTTGAATGCCGACCACGGTAGTGCGTAAGCAGCATTTTGTCCTACCTGTTCAAGATAGGTGTTCCACCATCTTAATGCAGTACCTGTGAAGGTATGCGTAGCGTACTTAACTTTTTCCTCTTCAGTACACTTACTTACGGCAAACACTGATTCGATCTTCTCGATCCACCATTTCAATCCAACTGGTCCTTCGGTTCCATCAAATTCCAAAGGTTTGCAGGTAGTGAATTCCTTGTAGGAGCATCCTACACGATTTCTTGCAGAATTAGTTCCACTGCTAGATCTAGAGTTATTGTTATTTTGCATCGCAGCCTGTACTGCGGCTATGTTTGCTGCAAGGAAAACACGAAAGTCTTCCTCGCTCATGTTCAAATTCTGACGAGTCGTCGGTGCCATTTCCTTCAAAAATAGCCCAAAAGAATTAAGTTAATCATATAGAATTTTAAGAGTAGTCAATAGTATTTCGTAGCATAGTATGAACTCATTTATAAAAGCTTTTTCTTCATATTAGCATTTTATAGTTTTAATTCGGGTAGTACCTACCCGTTAAGTTCATACTTAGTAGCTAATATACAATTCAACTACTACAATTCTATATGAAAAAACTGATTATAATAATATTTCGCGTTCAAATTTTATACAATATTTTACAAACTTACAATACCGCTATTATACATATAGGATGAAATATAGCGCATAATAACTTTGCTACTCGGTAGCTATAAAGGCAATTCTAGTTAATACGCAAGTCGTTCAGCAAAAGAAATAAAGACACGTAATTCATAAGTCCAAAAACAAGTCATGCATTCGGGTTTTACTAGTATTATTTCCCATCCTTGATCTTGTGGAAAATAACCGTTGTGACCGTTGGCTAAGCAGCATGTTGTAATGTCGTCAAAAGGACGAGGGTTTCGTAATGTCCAACAGCCCCGTAATAATCTAAAAACCTTGTTTCTCACCGCAACTACTGAATCCGTCACTTGTGGGAATGTTTCATTTAATAGTAGTAATCCGATATTATTTTTCTCACTTTAGAATTGCATTTGGGATCCCCGTATTTAATGCTTTAAAGAAAACACGGCGTAATTTACAGTCTCCCCAATGTGATATACCCCACCTATTAAAGGAAAGCCTTTTATAAACTAAGACATTTCTGGAAAGTCTTTCAAATGTTTGACAAGTTAATTTCGCCATAACTAATTGTGCTGATGAATTCTGACCGACTCTAGACAAGATTTCATCAATCATATTCTCTGGTAGGTCTTCTAAAATATTCGGTTGTCTACCCTTAACGTCCATTTTGTGTTTTTATACTGTAAAATAGACAAGGATTAGATTCATAAAAAATAATTAACAAACAATACAAGAAATTTTTACATAGAACATTAAAGTACAAGCACACTACAATACATATAATACACAACATAATTACAACCCTCTAATCTGAATCACTGGTTTCTTCTTCTTCGGACTTGGTTCGTTTTCCTAATTTTCTAGGGATATATGGTGTTCCTCTAATACGAACCGTCATTTTCCACAATGGTTTAGAAAAACCTGGTGGTTTAGAGGTTCCCGGGTTATTGTTACATTTTAGGAAATACGGATGTTGCCGATACATATAAAGTTCATTGGGGTTGGAATTAGGTTTCTCTATTTTTATACCTTTTCCCTTATTATTTTCTTTTGCTTTATTAAATTATGTTGAGGTAATTTCTATATCATCATTGGAATCCTCATCGGGATCCGATTCATCGAAAAATTAGTAATCTTCCCAATATTTTGCTTCCTCGACGGAAACACCATTGACCATTATTGACTTTGGTCCGTTGGTTGAGGATTTTCTTTTATTTAATCGATTTACTGTAGGTATCAATATTTCTTCCTCCGGAACCTCTTCTTCTTCTGGTTCCTCATCTTCCGGTTCCTCTTCTTCCGGTTCCTCCTCTTCCGGTTCCTCCTCTTCGGGTTCCTCTTCGGGAATTTATGAATCTTCCCAAAGTATATTCGACTCTTCATTATTATTAGGTGAGTCGATGGGATTTGTACTAGTGGTAGACATCTATCACACAATATCAAACACATTAAGAGGTTAATATATCACATAATATTTACATGTTAATAATTTATAGTTCCAACAAAAGTGTTAAGCAATCGTTTTTTTAAAAAAACACCGTCGAAGTCCAGACTCACTAATGTATCCTAACAAACTCGATAAGACACACTAATGCAAATTTCTAGTTCTCTAAGACCAACGCCCGGATACCAACTGAAATGTCCCGTTCATAATGATTATAAACGTTCCATATTAATTGATTTCGTTGCGAGGTTTTGACCTCTACATGGGACATTTTTCAAAGACTGCATTCGTTTTTAAAACAAACCATAACCTTTATTTTATCGACATGGTTAAAAGGACACCACCTAGATTATCCAGAAATGATAATCTAAAAATATCACACTTACACACTACCAATACATATTGGTTTACAATATTAATATGTTACAACAAAGTAAATCTCGAATGCAGTTTTAAACAATATTATACAAGCATGCTGACACCAAATCTTGTCCATATTTTAGCATGCAACAGCGAAAGCTGTTAATAATCACCTGAGAATAAACATGCTTTAAACATCAACAAAAATATTGGAGAGTCATAGGTTTAACCTATATATTTATCAAATCGCAATAATAGACCACAAGATTTCATATTTCAATATACATCCCATACATAGAGATAAAAATCATTCATATGGTGAACACCTGGTAATCGACCTTAACAAGATGCATATAGAATATCCCCTACCATTCTGGGACTCCCTTCGAACATGATAAATTCGAAGTACTAAAGCATCCTGTACTTTAAATGGGGTTTGTTGAACCCAATAGATCTATCTTTAGGATTCGCGTCAATTAGGGTGTCTGTTCCCTAATTCTTAGATTACCAGACTAAAAAGGGGCATATTCTGTTTAATAATTCAACCATAGAATGTAGTTTCACGTACTTGTGTCTATTTTGTAAAACATTTATAAAAACTGCATGTATTCTCATCCCAAAAATATTAGATTTTAAAAGTGGGACTATAACTCACTTTCACAGATTTTTACTTCGTCGGGAAGTAAGACTTGGCCACTGGTCGATTCACGAACCTATAACAAATATGTACATATTTCAAAGTATGTTTAAAATATATTTACAACATTTTTAATATGTTTTAATGATTTGAGTTTATTAAGTCAGCTGTCCTCGTTAGTAACCTACAACTAGTTGTCCACAGTTAGATGTACAGAAATAAATTGCTATAAATTATCTTGAATCAATCCACGACCCAGTGTATACACGTCTCAGGCTAGCTCACAACTCAAAGTATATACATTTTTGGAATCAACCTCAACCCTGTATAGCTAACTCAAACATTACTGCATATAGAGTGTCTATGGTTGTTCCAAATAATATATATACATGGGTCGATATGATATGTCAAAACATTTGTATACGTGTCTATGGTATCCCAAGATTACATAATATATTAGAATACATGTATTATACAATATAAGTTAGCTAGGATATGGTTAATATAGATTTGTTACCAATTTTCACGTAGCTACAACAAGCAAAATTATCCAATCTTGTTTTACCCATAACTTCTTCGTTTTAAAATACGTTTTAAGTGATTCAAGTTTCTATGGTTTTATATTGAACTTAAGTTTATGAATCTAAACAAAAAAATATAAGTTTATAGTCGGAAATACAGATTACAATTCGTTTTTGTAAAGGTAGTCATTTCAGTCGAAAGAACGACGTCTTGATGACCATTTTGAAAAACATACTTCCACTTTGAGTTTAACCATGATTTTTGGATATAGTTTCATGTTCATAATAAAATTCATTTTACAAGAAGAACAACTTTTAAATCAAAATTTATCATAGTTTTTAATTAACTAACCCAAAACAGCCCGCGGTGTTACTACGACGGCGTATATCCGATTTTACGGTGTTTTTCGTATTTTCAGGTTTTAAATCATTAAGTTAGCATATCTTATAGATATAGAACATGTGTCTAGTTGATTTTAAAAGTCAAGTTAGAAGGATTAACTTTTGTTTGCGAACAAGTTTAGAATTAAAAAACTATGTTCTAGTGATTACAAGTTTAAACCTTCGAATAAGGTAGTTTTATATATATGAATCGAATGATGTTATGAAAATTATTACTACCTCAGGTTTTATGGATAAACCTACTGGAAATGAGAAAAATAGATGTAGCTTTAAAGGATCCTTGGATGGCTTGAGAGTTCTTGAAGCAAAATCATGACACGAAAACAATTTCAAGTAAGATTTCTACTCGAAATAAGATTGTTATAGTTATAGAAATTGAATCAAAGTTTGAGTATGAGTATTACCTTGTATTAGAAAGATATCTTACTGTAAATAAGAAAGATTTCTTGAGGTTGGATGATCACTCAAAGTGGATTTCCAAGATTGAAAGTAAGCTAGCAAACTTGGAAGTGTTGTTGGTGTGTTCTTGAGTAGTTGTTTTATAACTTGGTTTATGTATGGATTTATGAACTAGATTGAGCTAGATTTTGATTAAGATGATGAAGAAAACTTAGAACAATAGAAGAACACTTGAGAGAGAGTAGTTTGATGCATGTAAGTTGCAAAATGAAAGTGTTTGTGTACACCCTCATTCACATGAACTTTGATCCATCATATAGGCTCCATTAGTTTGTTATTTTGTGAGATATTTCATGCTAGATGTTAAATGATGGTTCCCAAATGGTTAGGTGAATCACATGGGCTGCTAAGAGCTGATCATTGGAGTGTATATACCAATAGTAAATACATTTAGAAGCTGTGTATTGTACGAGTACAAATACGAGTGCATACGAGTAGAATTGTTGATGAAAATGAATGAGGATGTAATTGTAAGCATTTTTGTTAAGTAGAAGTACTTTGATAAGTGTCTTAAAGTCTTTCAAAAGTGTACAAATACATATTAAAACACTACATGTATATACATTTTAACTGAGTCGTTAAGTCATCGTTAGTCGTTACATGTAAGTGTTGTTTTGAAACCTTTAAGTTAACGATCTTGTTAAATGTTGTTAACCCATTGTTTATTATATCTAATGAGATGTTAAATTATTTCATTATCATGATATTATGATGTATTAATATATCTTAATATGATATATATACAATTAAATGTCGTTACAATGATAATCGTTACATATATGTCTCATTTCGAAATCCTTAAGTTAGTAGTCTTGTTTTTATATATGTAGTTCATTGTTAATACACTTAATGATACGTTTACTTATCATTTATCATGTTTAAATATAGTGTAATAATATCTTAATATGATTCATATGTAATTAATAAGATGTTGTTATAACGATAATCGTTATATATATCGTTTTTGAGTTTCTTAATTCAATAGACTCATTTTTATGCATATAACTCATTGTTAAAATACCTAATGAGATACTTACTTATCATAATATCATGTTAACTATATATATATATATATATATATATATATATATATATATATATATATATATATATATATATATATATATATATATATATATATATATATATATATATATATATAAGTCATCATATAGTTTTTACAAGTTTTAACGTTCGTGAATCGCTGGTCAACTTGGATGGTCAATTGTCTATATGAAACATATTTCAATTAATCAAGTCATAACAAGTTTGATTACTTAACATGTTGGAAACACTTAATCATGTAAATATCAATTTCATTTAATATATATAAACATGGAAAAGTTTGGGTCACTACATACCTCGCAATGGGACCAAATGTTGATGACTTCATCCAGTGGATTAGGACGGGCTATCACAGTTGGTATCAGAGCGGTGGTCTTAGCGAACCAGGTCTTGCATTAGTGTGTCTAACTGATAGTTGTTAGGATGCATTAGCAATTCTGGACTTCGACCTTAGCTGCATATTATAAGTTTTGTTTATCATTCCTAGTGGAAAATTATATGTTTATCATTCCTAAGTCTTGACACGTGTTTTTGCATTTATTGCATACACGGTGTATAGACGGATCATATCATATCATATCTATTATCATGAATCTTATTTGGCACTTTTCGAAATTTCCTCCGTAAATTACGGAATCTTTTTGCTATATATATGTATTCGGGAAGATGGAGATATCATCCAGTATTCAGCCCTCAATTCATAACAAAAATCATTTCATAACATCCTGTGATCGCGTAAGATAGCCTCTTCGAATAGACCAAGTTCCTCCAGCTTCGAAGACAGTGTGACGGGAGCACACCCACCGATCAACTACCGTGATTTCTTTAGAAAGTGGGGATGGGTTCGCGAGATACTTACCATATGGAGAAATGAAGAAGGTACTCCATATCACGAGCCAAACTTGCCACCTAACGTCAGAGTACTCGATCCGCTTATCGGCGAACCTGTTCGCAACACCGTTTTCACTCTTTTCGCAAGAATTTTCCGCCTCGAAGGTCAACTCGATGTAGTTAAAGACAGGATTCGTCCTTTACTCCCGAATTCTAATCAGATAGGATTATTAGAAGAAGTTAGAAGACTTCGAACTAAATATCATGAATTGATAAACCTTACGGAAGAATGGGTAGAACTAATTCATAGACTCGAGAGTCAAATAGAAAGCATGGAAGTGACGGTGTTCGACTTGGAAGCTAGGCGCGTGTAGTGACCCGAACTTTTCCATGTTTATATATATTAATTGAGATTGATATTTACATGATTAAATGTTTCCAACATGTTAAGCAATCAAACTTGTTAAGACTTGATTAATTGAAATAGGTTTCATATAGACAATTGACCACCCAAGTTGACCGGTGATTCACGAACGTTAAAACTTGTAAAAAAACTATATGATGACATATATATGGTTATATATATAGTTAACATGATACTATGATAAGTAAACATATCATTAAGTATATTAACAATGAACTACATATGTAAAAACAAGACTACTAACTTAATGATTTTTAAACGAGACATATATGTAACGATTATCGTTGTAAAGACATTTAATGTATATATATCATATTAAGAGATATTCATACATGATAATATCATGATAATATAATAATTTAAAATCTCATTTGATATTATAAACATTGGGTTAACAACATTTAACAAGATCGTTAACTTAAAGGTTTCAAAACAACACTTACATGTAACGACTAACGATGACTTAACGACTCAGTTAAAATGTATATACATGTAGTGTTTTAATATGTATTTATACACTTTTGAAAGACTTCAATACACTTATCAAAATACTTCTACTTAAAAAAAAATGCTTACAATTACATCCTCGTTCAGTTTCATCAACAATTCTACTCGTATGCACCCGTATTCGTACTCGTACAATACACAGCTTTTAGATGTATGTACTATTGGTATATACACTCCAATGATCAGCTCTTAGCAGCCCATGTGAGTCACCTAACACATGTGGGAACCATCATTTGGCAACTAGCATGAAATATCTCATAAAATTACAAAAATATGAGTAATCATTCATGACTTATTTACATGAAAACAAAATAACATATCCTTTATATCTAATCCATACACCAACGACCAAAAACACCTACAAACACTTTCATTCTTCAATTTTCTTCATCTAATTGATCTCTCTCAAGTTCTATCTTCAAGTTCTAAGTGTTCTTCATAAATTCTAAAAGTTCTAGTTTCATAAAATCAAGAATACTTTCAAGTTTGCTAGCTCACTTCCAATCTTGTAAGGTGATCATCCAACCTCAAGAAATCTTTGTTTCTTACAGTAGGTTATCATTCTAATACAAGGTAATAATCATATTCAAACTTTGGTTCAATTTCTATAACTATAACAATCTTATTTCAAGTGATGATCTTACTTGAACTTGTTTTCGTGTCATGATTTTGCTTCAAGAACTTTGAGCCATCCAAGGATCCATTGAAGCTAGATCCATTTTTCTCTTTTCCAGTAGGTTCATCCAAGGAACTTAAGGTAGTAATGATGTTCATAACATCATTCGATTCATACATATAAAGCTATCTTATTCGAAGGTTTAAACTTGTAATCACTAGAACATAGTTTAGTTAATTCTAAACTTGTTCGCAAACAAAAGTTAATCCTTCTAACTTGACTTTTAAAATCAACTAAACACATGTTCTATATCTATATGATATGCTAACTTAATGATTTAAAACCTGGAAACACGAAAAATACCGTAAAACCGGATTTACGCCGTCGTAGTAACACCGCGGGCTGTTTTGGGTTAGTTAATTAAAAACTATGATAAACTTTGATTTTAAAGTTGGTATTCTGAGAAAATGATTTTTATTATGAACATGAAACTATATCCAAAAATTATGATTAAACTCAAAGTGGAAGTATGTTTTCTAAAATGGTCATCTAGACGTCGTTCTTTCGACTGAAATGACTACCTTTACAAAAACGACTTGTAACTTATTTTTCCGACTATAAACCTATACTTTTCTGTTTAGATTCATAAAATAGAGTTCAATATGAAACCATAGCAATTTGATTCACTCAAAACGGATTTAAAATGAAGAAGTTATGGGTAAAACAAGATTGGATAATTTTTCTCATTTTAGCTACGTGAAAATTGGTAACAAATCTATTCCAACCATAACTTAATCAACTTGTATTGTATATTATGTAATCTTGAGATACCATAGACACGTATACAATGTTTCGACCTATCATGTCGACACATCTATACATATTTCGGAACAACCATAGACACTCTATATGTGAATGTTGGAGTTAGCTATACAGGGTTGAGGTTGATTCCAAAATATATATAGTTTGAGTTGTGATCAATACTGAGATACGTATACACTGGGTCGTGGATTGATTCAAGATAATATTTATTGATTTATTTCTGTACATCTAACTGTGGACAACTAGTTGTAGGTTACTAACGAGGACAGCTGACTTAATAAACTTAAAACATCAAAATATATTAAAAGTGTTGTAAATATATTTTGAACATACTTTGATATATATATGTATATATTGTTATAGGTTCGTGAATCAACCAGTGGCCAAGTCTTACTTCCCGACGAAGTAAAAATCTGTGAAAGTGAGTTATAGTCCCACTTTTAAAATCTAATATTTTTGGGATGAGAATACATGCAGGTTTTATAAATGATTTACAAAATAGACACAAGTACGTGAAACTACATTCTATGGTTGAATTATCGAAATCGAATATGCCCCTTTTTATTAAGTCTGGTAATCTAAGAATTAGGGAACAGACACCCTAATTGACGCGAATCCTAAAGATAGATCTATTGGGCCTAACAAACCCCATCCAAAGTACCGGATGCTTTAGTACTTCGAAATTTATATCATATCCGAAGGGTGTCCCGGAATGATGGGGATATTCTTATATATGCATCTTGTTAATGTCGGTTACCAGGTGTTCACCATATGAATGATTTTTATCTCTATGTATGGGATGTGTATTGAAATATGAAATCTTGTGGTCTATTATTATGATTTGATATATATAGGTTAAACCTATAACTCACCAACATTTTTGTTGACGTTTTAAGCATGTTTATTCTCAGGTGATTATTAAGAGCTTCCGCTGTCGCATACTTAAATAAGGACGAGATTTGGAGTCCATGCTTGTATGATATTGTGTAAAAACTGCATTCAAGAAACTTATTTTGTTATAACATATTTGTATTGTAAATCATTATGTAATGGTCGTGTGTAAACAGGATATTTTAGATTATCATTATTTGATAATCTACGTAAAGCTTTTTAAAACCTTTATCTATGAAATAAAGGTTATGGTTTGTTTTAAAAATGAATGCAGTCTTTGAAAAATGTCTCATATAGAGGTCAAAACCTCGCAAAGAAATCAATTAATATGGAACGTTTTTAATCAATAAGAACGGGACATTTCAGTTGGTATCAGAGCGTTGGTCTTAGAGAACCAGAATTTTGCATTAGTGTGTCTTATCGAGTTTGTTAGGATGCATTAGTGAGTCTGGACTTCGACCGCGTTTACTTGAAAAATGATTGCTTAACAAATTTTGTTGGAAACTATATATTTTTAACATGTGAATATTATGTGATATATTAATCTCTTAACGCGTTTGATATTATGTGATAGATGTCTACCTCTAGAACAAGTCCCATTGACTCACCTAATAATAATGAAGAGTCAAATGTAAATTGGAATGATTCGTGGACTGATTCACAAGTTCCCGAAGAGGAACCGGAAGAAGAGTCGGAACCGGAAGAAGAATCGGAACCGGAAGAAGAATCGGAACCGGATGAAGAAATAGAACCGGTGGGGGAAATAATAAAACGGTTAAGTAAAAGAAAATCCTCAACCAACCGACCAAGGTTAATTATGGTCAATGGTGTTTCCGCCAAGGAAGCAAAATATTGGGAGGATTACCAATTCTCCGATGAATCGGATTCCGACGAGAATTCCGATGATGTTATAGAAATTACCCCAACTGAATTTAAAAAGGCAAAAGAAAATAATAAGGGAAAGGGCATAAAAATAGAGAAATCTAATTCCAACCCCGATGAACTTTATATGTATCGTCAACGCCCGAAGTCCTTAAGTTGTAACAATGACCCGGGAACCTCTAAACCACCAGGTTTTTCTAAACCAATGTGGACAACGACGGCTCGTATTAGGGGAACATCATATATCCCTAGAAACTTGGCAAAACGAACCAAAACTGAAGAAGAAGAAACGAGCGAGTCGGAATAAGATAGTTGTATTCGTGTGGTGTAATATATGTAATATAATGTTCTTATGCTTTATGATATATGTAAAAATTGCTTGTATTAATAAGTATTTTTTTATGAATCTAACTCTTGTCTATTTTACAGTTTAAAAACACAAAATGGATAGACAACCCAATATTTTAAGAGACCTACCCGGAGACATGATTGATGAAATCTTGTCTAGAGTCGGCCATAATTCCTCGGCACAACTATTTAAGGCGAGATCAGTTTGTAAGACATTCGAAGAACGTTCCAAGAATGTCTTGGTTTATAAGAGACTTTCGTTTGAAAGATGGGGGATATCACATTGGGAAACCCATAAGTTACGATGTGTTTACTTTGACGCATATATTGCGGGGAACCCAAATGCTATTTTACGCAACGGGTTAAGAAATTATTTTGACTCAATATATCCGAATATTGGACTTCGTGATTTAGAAAAAGCGGCTAACATGCAACATAAAGAAGCATGTTATGCTTACGGATTAGTAATGTTCTCTTCTCACCAAAGTGAGAACAAGAACATCGGGCTACAACTATTAAACAAAACGTTTCCACAAGTGACGGAGTCGGTAATTGGGGTAAGAAATGAGGTTTTTAGATTGTTACGGGACTGTTGGACATTACGTAACCCTCGTCCCTTTGACGACGTTACAACACGCTGTCTTATCAACGGCCATAACGGTTATGTTGCACAAGACCAAGGATGGGAAGTAGTCCTAGTAAAACCAGAATGCATGACTTGTTTCTGGACGTATGAATTACGTGTCTTTATTGCCTTTGCTGAACGACTTGTGTACTAGCTAGAATTATCTTCACAACTATCTTGTATCAAAGTTATTGTGTGCTATATTTCATGCTTTATGTAAAATAAGCGGTATTGTAAGTTTGTAAAATATTGTATAAAAGTTTGAACGCGAAATATTATTATAATCAGTTTTTCATATAGAATTGTAGTAGTTGAATTGTATATTAGCTACTAAGTATGAACTTAACGGGTAGGTACTACCCGAATTTAAACTTATAAAATGCTAATATGAAGAAAAAGCTTTTATAAATGAGTTCATATTATGCTACGAAATACTATTAACTACTCTTAATATTCTGTATGATTAACTTGTTCCATTTAACTATTTTGAAGGAAATGGTACCGACTACTCGACACACCGTGAATATGAATGAAGAGGAATTCCGTACTTTTCTAGCTTCAAACATAGCCGCAGTACAGGCTGCGCTACATACCAACAATAACCTTGGATCTAGCAGTACAGGAAATCGTGTAGGATGCACCTATAAAGAATTCACTGCCTGCAAACCTTTGAAATTTAATGGAACCGAAGGACCGATCGGATTGAAACGGTGGACCGAGAAGGTTGAATCGGTGTTTGCCATAAGTAAGTGTACTGAAGAGGACAAAGTGAAGTACGCTACGCATACCTTCACAGGTTCTGCGTTAACATGGTGGAATACCTATCTAGAGCAAGTGGGACAAGACGATGCGTACGCACTACCGTGGTCAGCATTCAAGCACTTGATGAACGAGAAGTACCGTCCCAGAACCGAGGTCAATAAGCTCAAGACAGAACTTAGAGGGTTACGAACCCAAGGATTTGATATTACCACGTACGAAAGACGATTCACAGAATTGTGCCTATTGTGTCCGGGAGCATTCGAAGATGAGGAAGAGAAGATCGACGCGTTTGTGAAAGGATTACCGGAAAGAATCCAAGAAGATATAAGTTCACACGAGCCCGCCTCCATACAACAGGCATGTAGAATGGCTCACAAACTAGTGAACCAGATTGAAGAAAGAATTAAAGAACAGACTGCTGAAGAGGCCAATGTGAAGCAAGTCAAAAGAAAGTGGGAGGAAAACGGTGATAAGAATCACCAATACAACAACAACAGTAATTACAACAATAATCGCAACAATTATCCCAACAATCGCAACATCAATCGCAACTACAACAAATGGCCCAACAACAACAAACGGCCCAACAACAACAACAACAACAACAACAACAACAGCAGCTACAACAATCATCCCAACAACAATAATAACCGCAACAACAACAACAATCAGAAGCAGCTATGCCAAAGGTGTGAAAAGTATCACTCGGGGTTCTGCACCAAATTTTGCAACAAGTGTAAAAGAAATGGTCATAGCGCGGTGAAGTGTGATGTCTACGGACCAGGGGTTAACAGAACGAAAGGAACAAATGGTGTCGGAACGAGTAATGGCGGAGCAAGTAGTGTCGGAGCAAGTTATGCCAATGTAGTTTGTTATAAATGTGGAAAACCGGGCCACATTATTAGAAATTGCCCGAACCAGGAGAACACGAATGGACAAGGCCGCGGAAGAGTTTTCAATATTAATGCGGCAGAGGCACAGGAAGACCCGGAGCTTGTTACGGGTACGTTTCTTATTGACAATAAATCTGCTTACGTTTTATTTGATTCGGGTGCGGATAGAAGCTATATGAGTAGAGATTTTTGTGCTAAATTAAGTTGTCCATTGACGCCTTTGGATAGTAAATTTTTACTCGAATTAGCAAATGGTAAATTAATTTCAGCAGATAATATATGTCGGAATCGAGAAATTAAACTGGTTAGCGAAACATTTAAGATTGATTTGATACCAGTAGAGTTAGGGAGTTTTGATGTGATAATCGGTATGGACTGGTTGAAAGAAGTGAAAGCGGAGATCGTTTGTTACAAAAATGCAATTCGCATTATACGAGAAAAAGGAAAACCGTTAATGGTGTACGGAGAAAAGGGCAACACGAAGCTACATCTTATTAGTAATTTGAAGGCACAAAAACTAATAAGAAAAGGTTGCTATGCTGTTCTAGCACACGTCGAGAAAGTACAAACTGAAGAAAAGAGCATCAATGATGTTCCCATTGCAAAAGAATTTCCCGATGTATTTCTGAAAGAATTACCGGGATTACCCCCACATCGATCCGTTGAATTTCAAATAGATCTTGTACCAGGAGCTGCACCAATAGCTCGTGCTCCTTACAGACTCGCACCCAGCGAGATGAAAGAACTGCAAAGCTAATTACAAGAACTTTTAGAGCGTGGTTTCATTCGACCAAGCACATCACCGTGGGGAGCTCCTGTTTTGTTTGTCAAGAAGAAAGATGGTACATTCAGGTTGTGTATCGACTACCGAGAGTTGAACAAACTTACCATCAAGAACCGCTACCCACTACCGAGAATCGACGACTTATTTGATCAACTACAAGGCTCGTCTGTTTATTCAAAGATTGACTTACGTTCCGGGTACCATCAAATGCGGGTGAAAGAAGATGATATTCCAAAGACTGCTTTCAGAACACGTTACGGTCATTACGAGTTTATGGTCATGCCGTTTGGTTTAACTAATGCACCAGCTGTGTTCATGGACCTTATGAACCGAGTGTGTGGACCATACCTTGACAAGTTTGTCATTGTTTTCATTGATGACATACTTATTTACTCAAAGAATGACCAAGAACACGGTGAACATTTGAGAAAGGTGTTAGAAGTATTGAGGAAAGAAGAATTGTACGCTAAGTTTTCAAAGTGTGCATTTTGGTTGGAAGAAGTTCAATTCCTCGGTCACATAGTGAACAAAGAAGGTATTAAGGTGGATCCGGCAAAGATAGAAACTGTTGAAAAGTGGGAAACCCCGAAAACTCCGAAACACATACGCCAGTTTTTAGGACTAGCTGGTTACTACAGAAGGTTCATCCAAGATTTTTCCAGAATAGCAAAACCCTTGACTGCATTAACGCATAAAGGGAAGAAATTTGAATGGAATGATGAACAAGAGAAAGCGTTTCAGTTATTGAAGAAAAAGCTAACTACGGCACCTATATTGTCATTGCCTGAAGGGAATGATGATTTTGTGATTTATTGTGACGCATCAAAGCAAGGTCTCGGTTGTGTATTAATGCAACGAACGAACGTGATTGCTTATGCGTCTAGACAATTGAAGATTCACGAACAAAATTATACGACGCATGATTTGGAATTAGGAGCGGTTGTTTTTGCATTAAAGACTTGGAGGCACTACTTATATGGGGTCAAAAGTATTATATATACCGACCACAAAAGTCTTCAACACATATTTAATCAGAAACAACTGAATATGAGGCAGCGTAGGTGGATTGAATTATTGAATGATTACGACTTTGAGATTCGTTACCACCCGGGGAAGGCAAATGTGGTAGCCGATGCCTTGAGCAGGAAGGACAGAGAACCCATTCGAGTAAAATCTATGAATATAATGATTCATAATAACATTACTACTCAAATAAAGGAGGCGCAACAAGGAGTTTTAAAAGAGGGAAATTTAAAGGATGAAATACCCAAAGGATCGGAGAAGCATCTTAATATTCGGGAAGACGGAACCCGGTATAGGGCTGAAAGGATTTGGGTACCAAAATTTGGAGATATGAGAGAAATGGTACTTAGAGAAGCTCATAAAACCAGATACTCAATACATCCTGGAATGGGGAAGATGTACAAGGATCTCAAGAAACATTTTTGGTGGCCGGGTATGAAAGCCGATGTTGCTAAATACGTAGGAGAATGTTTGACGTGTTCTAAGGTCAAAGCTGAGCATCAGAAACCATCAGGTCTACTTCAACAACCCGAAATCCCGGAATGGAAATGGGAAAACATTACCATGGATTTCATCACTAAATTGCCAAGGACTGCAAGTGGTTTTGATACTATTTGGGTAATAGTTGACCGTCTCACCAAATCAGCACACTTCTTGCCAATAAGAGAAGATGACAAGATGGAGAAGTTAGCACGACTGTATTTGAAGGAAGTCATCTCCAGACATGGAATACCAATCTCTATTATCTCTGATAGGGATGGCAGATTTATTTCAAGATTCTGGCAGACATTACAGCAAGCATTAGGAACTCGTCTAGACATGAGTACTGCCTATCATCCACAAACCGATGGGCAGAGCGAAAGGACGATACAAACGCTTGAAGACATGCTACGAGCATGTGTTATTGATTTCGGAAACAGTTGGGATCGACATCTACCATTAGCAGAATTTTCCTACAACAACAGCTACCATTCAAGCATTGAGATGGCGCCGTTTGAAGCACTTTATGGTAGAAAGTGCAGGTCTCCGATTTGTTGGAGTGAAGTGGGGGATAGACAGATTACGGGTCCGGAGATTATACAAGAAACTACCGAGAAGATCATCCAAATTCAACAACGGTTGAAAACCGCCCAAAGTCGACAAAAGAGCTACGCTGACATTAAAAGAAAAGATATAGAATTTGAAATTGGAGAGATGGTCATGCTTAAAGTTGCACCTTGGAAAGGCGTTGTTCGATTTGGTAAACGAGGGAAATTAAATCCAAGGTATATTGGACCATTCAAGATTATTGATCGTGTCGGACCAGTAGCTTACCGACTTGAGTTACCTCAACAACTCGCGGCTGTACATAACACTTTCCACGTCTCGAATTTGAAGAAATGTTTTGCTAAAGAAGATCTCACTATTCCGTTAGATGAAATCCAAATCAACGAAAAACTTCAATTCATTGAAGAACCCGTCGAAATAATGGATCGTGAGGTTAAAAGACTTAAGCAAAACAAGATACCAATTGTTGTTAGGATGCATTAGCAATTCTGGACTTCGACCTTAGCTGCATATTATAAGTTTTGTTTATCATTCCTAGTGGAAAATTATATGTTTATCATTCCTAAGTCTTGACACGTGTTTTTGCATTTATTGCATACACGGTGTATAGATGGATCATATCATATCATATCTATTATCATGAATCTTATTTGGCACTTTTCGAAATTTCCTCCGTAAATTACGGAATCTTTTTGCTATATATATGTATTCGGGAAGATGGAGATATCATCCAGTATTCAGCACTCAATTCATAACAAAAATCATTTCATAACATCCTGTGATCGCGTAAGATAGCCTCTTCGAATAGACCAAGTTCCTCCAGCTTCGAAGACAGTGTGACGGGAGCACACCAACCGATCAACTACCGTGATTTCTTTAGAAAGTGGGGATGGGTTCGCGAGATACTTACCATATGGAGAAATGAAGAAGGTACTCCATATCACGAGCCAAACTTGCCACCTAACGTCAGAGTACTCGATCCGCTTATCGGCGAACCTATTCGCAACACCGTTTTCACTCTTTTCGCAAGAATTTTCCGCCTCGAAGGTCAACTCGATGTAGTTAAAGACAGGATTCGTCCTTTACTCCCGAATTCTAATCAGATAGGATTATTAGAAGAAGTTAGAAGACTTCGAACTAAATATCATGAATTGATAAACCTTACGGAAGAATGGGTAGAACTAATTCATAGACTCGAGAGTCAAATAGAAAGCATGGAAGTGACGGTGTTCGACTTGGAAGCTAGGCGCGTGTAGTGACCCGAACTTTTCCATGTTTATATATATTAATTGAGATTGATATTTACATGATTAAATGTTTCCAACATGTTAAGCAATCAAACTTGTTAAGACTTGATTAATTGAAATAGGTTTCATATAGACAATTGACCACCCAAGTTGACCGGTGATTCACGAACGTTAAAACTTGTAAAAAAACTATATGATGACATATATATGGTTATATATATAGTTAACATGATACTATGATAAGTAAACATATCATTAAGTATATTAACAATGAACTACATATGTAAAAACAAGACTACTAACTTAATGATTTTTAAACGAGACATATATGTAACGATTATCGTTGTAAAGACATTTAATGTATATATATCATATTAAGAGATATTCATACATGATAATATCATGATAATATAATAATTTAAAATCTCATTTGATATTATAAACATTGGGTTAACAACATTTAACAAGATCGTTAACTTAAAGGTTTCAAAACAACACTTACATGTAACGACTAACGATGACTTAACGACTCAGTTAAAATGTATATACATGTAGTGTTTTAATATGTATTTATACACTTTTGAAAGACTTCAATACACTTATCAAAATACTTCTACTTAAAAAAAAATGCTTACAATTACATCCTCGTTCAGTTTCATCAACAATTCTACTCGTATGCACCCGTATTCGTACTCGTACAATACACAGCTTTTAGATGTATGTACTATTGGTATATACACTCCAATGATCAGCTCTTAGCAGCCCATGTGAGTCACCTAACACATGTGGGAACCATCATTTGGCAACTAGCATGAAATATCTCATAAAATTACAAAAATATGAGTAATCATTCATGACTTATTTACATGAAAACAAAATAACATATCCTTTATATCTAATCCATACACCAACGACCAAAAACACCTACAAACACTTTCATTCTTCAATTTTCTTCATCTAATTGATCTCTCTCAAGTTCTATCTTCAAGTTCTAAGTGTTCTTCATAAATTCTAAAAGTTCTAGTTTCATAAAATCAAGAATACTTTCAAGTTTGCTAGCTCACTTCCAATCTTGTAAGGTGATCATCCAACCTCAAGAAATCTTTGTTTCTTACAGTAGGTTATCATTCTAATACAAGGTAATAATCATATTCAAACTTTGGTTCAATTTCTATAACTATAACAATCTTATTTCAAGTGATGATCTTACTTGAACTTGTTTTCGTGTCATGATTTCGCTTCAAGAACTTTGAGCCATCCAAGGATCCATTGAAGCTAGATCCATTTTTCTCTTTTCCAGTAGGTTCATCCAAGGAACTTAAGGTAGTAATGATGTTCATAACATCATTCGATTCATACATATAAAGCTATCTTATTCGAAGGTTTAAACTTGTAATCACTAGAACATAGTTTAGTTAATTCTAAACTTGTTCGCAAACAAAAGTTAATCCTTCTAACTTGACTTTTAAAATCAACTAAACACATGTTCTATATCTATATGATATGCTAACTTAATGATTTAAAACCTGGAAACACGAAAAATACCGTAAAACCGGATTTACGCCGTCGTAGTAACACCGCGGGCTGTTTTGGGTTAGTTAATTAAAAACTATGATAAACTTTGATTTTAAAGTTGGTATTCTGAGAAAATGATTTTTATTATGAACATGAAACTATATCCAAAAATTATGATTAAACTCAAAGTGGAAGTATGTTTTCTAAAATGGTCATCTAGACGTCGTTCTTTCGACTGAAATGACTACCTTTACAAAAACGACTTGTAACTTATTTTTCCAACTATAAACCTATACTTTTCTGTTTAGATTCATAAAATAGAGTTCAATATGAAACCATAGCAATTTGATTCACTCAAAACGGATTTAAAATGAAGAAGTTATGGGTAAAACAAGATTGGATAATTTTTCTCATTTTAGCTACGTGAAAATTGGTAACAAATCTATTCCAACCATAACTTAATCAACTTGTATTGTATATTATGTAATCTTGAGATACCATAGACACGTATACAATGTTTCGACCTATCATGTCGACACATCTATACATATTTCGGAACAACCATAGACACTCTATATGTGAATGTTGGAGTTAGCTATACAGGGTTGAGGTTGATTCCAAAATATATATAGTTTGAGTTGTGATCAATACTGAGATACGTATACACTGGGTCGTGGATTGATTCAAGATAATATTTATTGATTTATTTCTGTACATCTAACTGTGGACAACTAGTTGTAGGTTACTAACGAGGACAGCTGACTTAATAAACTTAAAACATCAAAATATATTAAAAGTGTTGTAAATATATTTTGAACATACTTTGATATATATATGTATATATTGTTATAGGTTCGTGAATCAACCAGTGGCCAAGTCTTACTTCCCGTCGAAGTAAAAATCTGTGAAAGTGAGTTATAGTCCCACTTTTAAAATCTAATATTTTTGGGATGAGAATACATGCAGGTTTTATAAATGATTTACAAAATAGACACAAGTACGTGAAACTACATTCTATGGTTGAATTATCGAAATCGAATATGCCCCTTTTTATTAAGTCTGGTAATCTAAGAATTAGGGAACAGACACCCTAATTGACGCGAATCCTAAAGATAGATCTATTGGGCCTAACAAACCCCATCCAAAGTACCGGATGCTTTAGTACTTCGAAATTTATATCATATCCGAAGGGTGTCCCGGAATGATGGGGATATTCTTATATATGCATCTTGTTAATGTCGGTTACCAGGTGTTCACCATATGAATGATTTTTATCTCTATGTATGGGATGTGTATTGAAATATGAAATCTTGTGGTCTATTATTATGATTTGATATATATAGGTTAAACCTATAACTCACCAACATTTTTGTTGACGTTTTAAGCATGTTTATTCTCAGGTGATTATTAAGAGCTTCCGCTGTCGCATACTTAAATAAGGACGAGATTTGGAGTCCATGCTTGTATGATATTGTGTAAAAACTGCATTCAAGAAACTTATTTTGTTATAACATATTTGTATTGTAAATCATTATGTAATGGTCGTGTGTAAACAGGATATTTTAGATTATCATTATTTGATAATCTACGTAAAGCTTTTTAAAACCTTTATCTATGAAATAAAGGTTATGGTTTGTTTTAAGAATGAATGCAGTCTTTGAAAAATGTCTCATATAGAGGTCAAAACCTCGCAAAGAAATCAATTAATATGGAACGTTTTTAATCAATAAGAACGGGACATTTCAGCGCGCACCTACTACGCAGGTACCATCATCAATACCAACAACATCAGCAACACCACCAGCACCAGCATCATTTCCATCACCACAAGCTCCATAAGCACCACAGACACCGAAGAGTACCGAGAATGATGAATTATGAAATATTAATTCATTACTTTCTGTTCACGATTAAAAGATATATGTATATATATATATATATATATATATATATATATATATATATATATATATATATATTTATGTATATCTCGAGATCGTAATAAAAATTCTTTTCATATTAACTATGACGTATGAATTTTTTTTAACGGGTAGGTAATACCCGAGAAAGATAAAAGAAGCTTTAAAGGGCTTTTATCATATTTTATTCCTATATGCTATCATTCACATCTTTCATCAACGATTTAACAATCGATATCTATAATCTTTATCTTCGTCCTACGTACCGTTCTACATCTTTTATCTCTGTTCTACATGGCGATTATGTAATCTCTAATGTTTTAGAGATTATATATATTCTTGTTCTAATGGTAAATCAAATGGGATTAATATTAAATCCATGATTACATCTGAAGAAAATATATATGTATATATGTTTTCATAAAGGTTGTAATTAAAAATCCTTTTGTACAAACTGTTAATGGTGAAAATATTTTAACGGGTAGGTAATACCCGAGGAATATTTAGATTCCACATTAATAAGTTACACTGTACATTCTTCGAATCTGATTCAACAGTCATTTACTATCCTACTTACATCCACAAATATACGAATCCGCTCACCACAGAATAACCAATTTCATTCAATTTCATATTTAGATTTTGACTTATTAGAATCCAAATCAAGATTTGATAAGTGGCATAATGAAGAAAATAATGAACAAAATAAAATTTATTAGTAACCAATTAATTAACTACGTAAAATTTTAAACCTATACTAACCAAATTCTAGCTGACTGTTCCTAGCTAACTGTTCCTATATGACTATATCCTTATAATATACTACTTTTGTTTGAACTATTGGACTATTGGACTACTATCATGGACAATTAAAAAGTATTAATGGAGTAGGAAATATTAATTACAACACATTTTGACTTAAAAAGATCGTAAATAAATTACATCTACCACAGTTAAATATTTCCTCAAGTTTGCCACTTGATTTAATCTTAAACATCCTTTGTAACTTGATTTCATCTTAAATATCCTTCGTATCTTGACAATTACAATCAGTGTTTAAACATCTAAAAACATAATTCTCCTGAAACTACCTCGGATTGATAACCGACGATTCAGATATGGCTGCATAAATGCAGAGGAAACAACAAAAATTGTAGATGGTCTAAATGGCCAAAAGTTGATAATAAAGAATGGAATGTTGGGAACACTCGATAGAAAATTTAGTACTGAAAAACGAATTGAGCTAACCATGAAGGAGACTAAGGACAAATACAAGGACCAAACTCTATATTCAAAGAATCCAGGTAATTATGAATCTGATGAAATCTTTAGATAATATATTGCTTCGAAGTCATGTTAAAATCTTGCGGAAAATTTTTCTTCATCAAAGTTCGAACTTAGAAATTCCAAAATATCATCATAAATATCTCCGATATTTCTGAAGATATTTTCATAAATATTCTCATCCGAAATTATATACCTCTTTGTGCTATCTGTATTACATTATATTGGAAACTTCTGTAAAACCTAAGTATAAATTATGAATGAATTCTGGAGAAGTGTAGGAAATTGAAACATGGGTTAGTATAATATAATTACGCTTGGCCAACGTGATTATATTGCAGTAAGTCATGCTGAGTTTCTAATGGAACGTGATGACGGTTCACAGATCTCACCCTCATTATGTGCCATGTTACACAACTCTTTCATTCTGCTTAATCTCTGAACGTATCAAGAAATTATATTCTTGATAGTTCCATTCTCAATGATTCTAGTAATTTAACAAGTCAGATCGTGCTAATACCTTTCCTTTCTGCTTAGAATCTTAGTTCCTTCAGAGCTCCATACCTACGAATTCAGGACCATTATTCGCTTGATTTAAAGTCGGGAAGAGAAAACAAAAGCATGGAACTTCTAAATATAAAGGAAAATATAAGGCCCAACAACAACACATGAATTACAAACCGTGTATATCAATGCGTATAGTAATATAAAGACACGGGAGAATGAAAAATACTATAACCCCAAGGTAATAGTAGAAGTGAATAGATTCCTCCGGTGGTAGTTGAAAAAGAAGGATGATTATGGTAATAGACAAAACAATGTCAAGGATCAGAACTGGATTTAGCATTTTCAAAATCTTTTGGAAATATGAATCGAGGAGGAAAGTATTGGAGTGGTGAAAATAATGGAACGGAAGAAGTTAATTTATAGCAAAATATCATATATAAGCAATCGAGGCAGATTACCGCATTTAATTATAGAGATCTTAATTTCCATAAATCCCGAAGAAACAGATCTTATAGATTTCCAAGATTTTCTTTTAAATCCCTTGAATTCAGGAATTCAAACGTGACTACTTCAAAAGCTAAGGCGAAGCTTTATTTTCTCATTTCACTCTTTTGTGACAGCTTCACTCGTACGCTTCACAAAAATCGAATCGTTTTATATATATTACTCAATAATGATGAAACTCTATTTATCAACTCATATTTGTCATGAAAACATTTTTTATTGTTAGCCATGACGACCTCGATCAAATTTCGGGATGAAATTTCTGTAACGGGTAGGTAGTGTGACGACCCGGAAAATTTCGACTAATTTTAAACCAAACTCTCGATACGATTTAATATTTTTTTGATACGATGATCAGAGTCTGTTAGGTTGAGTCTCAAAAATCTTGAACTGTTTCATATATTCAATTGACCTTCGACCATTCCCGACGATTCACGAACAACCATATATATATATATATATATATATATATATATATATATATATATATATATATATATATATATATATATATATATATATATATAACTTGAAACACATTTATATATAATCTAGTTTAAGACTAGAAGCTAGCTCATGATTATTATGGCATAATATTAAATTTGAATTTAATTTTATGTGTTAATCTTTGATAGTTATGATGACATGTAACTCTGATTAGTATTTTTTTGGGATATTATATATATATATAATTTTTTTTTTCATTTGTTACAAGTTCACATAAGGAGTTTGATTTAGAAAATACTACAGTATGGTGACAATCTAATATTACGATAGATATTATGATAATAAAGTTAAACATAGTACATGTACAATCATCGACCATTTGCAGTAGTCTCACATCTCAATTTAGTTCCTTGTAGTCTCCTATTTGGTTTAATGAAAAGTTAATTTGGACTTGAGCTCATATGAGAATAATGTTGTCTATTGAAAGAAACAAATGAAAACTACTGAATTATTGGTTACAGTTTAAATTCTAGATATTTTCCAACTTTATTACTAATTGTGTCACTTTTAACTCAAAATAATATCTATATGTACATATAAATCATCTCCTATCATCACCATGAACTTCAAACCAAAACAACATCACCTTTATTGTTTCTACTAATCGATCCCAACTCCTACTCTTCTTCTTGTTACTATTCGAGAAAATACCAACCACACCATATACTATTCTTTTTCTGCAAATAGATCAGTGGCGGAGCTAGGATTTATATTGGTTGGTGTCACAATATTTTAACAAAATATATCAAGTTACAAAATTTTAATCAAAAGACTAGGATTAAGTGGAAGCATAAAATGTTACCTTCTAACATAAACATAACAACATTTATTAAAGATCAATGAGTATAATTCATTTGATAAAATTATAGACAAACTGGAATTAAAGAATATTTATGTCAAATATTTAAACCTGGGTGTATGACTTGAAATATTAAAACCCAATTAGCTAGTGCTTCAAATATATAGGGAATGAAATATATAAAAACTAGTATTATATATAGTATTTCATTAGAGTCATATGACCCCATTCCCTTAACATATCTACGCCACTGAAAAAGATCCTATATTACTATCTTTGCTTTTCACTCAATCAAATCATAACCAACCACCTTGTTTGTACATTAGAATTTATATATTATTGTAATCGTTATAGTCATACAATATCTAATTATATCCCACTAATTGTGGATACACTTATATACACTGTGACTGATAGGAAACAATGTATATTTATATTATCCAATGAGAAAGAAGGGAACATTTTAACCATTCTAACATCACTGTTACTCAATTTCTATTACCAACACCACTAACGATTACTACAACTTGTCTATATTACTATTCGAAAATCAGTTCAGTTGCTTTATTATATTACTAGACAAACCCACCATTATTTCTTGTACTGCTCGACACCAATCACAACCTACACATTAATAACCAAAACCAGACATCCCTATCTGCAAACTGCAGTCTTTTACAACCACTAACATTCAACAATCATCGAAACCTGCTGCTTTCTGTTTACTACTTCTTTGTATCTTCTTCATGAACCAGCTGGAATCACACCATGTTTAGATTCGAGCTGCTATAACAACTGTAACAACTTCTGCTCGAATCAATAAGTCCTGCTACTGCTGCTCCATTGTTGCTGCTACTACCTTTTCCTGTTTCAAGCTCGACACAAAAACACAAAACACAATTTACAAATACTTCTGAAATCATATCAAATTAATTATCATTTTCAATTCATCTCAGATTCTAAAAATCAAAACATATATATCAAATTCATATATTCAAATCCTACCGTTTCAGTTCTTCGAATTCATCAACTCAGGCTCAAATACTCAAATTCACAATTGATTTCTTTTAATCCTAGTTGACTACGAATTCGTGATTCTAATCCTACACCGAAACATCTTCTATCATTCAAATCTATTAACAGTTTCAAATATGTAGAGATTTAGATTGATGTTCTTCGCTTAATCGAATACGTGACTAATTTGCTCACCGAATCATTCTTCAACGATTTGGAGAAATCTAAAAATATAGATGTATTCTAAATGATCTCATGAAGCTCTCTGCAAGTTTACAGCTCCTAACTCAATGAATTGAATTCGAATTCGTTAAGTCAAAGCTCGTTTATTATTAGTCAACATTTCAATTGGAACAAATCAGAGATCGTTAGATGTTATATACAGTTTACGAGCCCAAAGGCAACTAATGCTCTTTTCTCGCTCGATTTACACCGAGGGTATAACCCTTAATCCATTTCGTTTGATATTAACTTTAAATATTTAATATGTTTATGATTTTTAATCACAAACTAAATAATATTAAGCAACATAATTATAATTATAATTTCAAGAATGAATACAAATATGATTACTAGCATGATATAGTTAATAACGATGTTAAGGATATTGTGACGACCCGGGAATTTCCGATCAAATTTAAACTTAATCCTTATATGTTTCTGACACGATAAGCAAAGTCTGTAATATTGAGTCTCAAAACTTTTGAACTGTTTCATTATATTCAATTGAACTTCGACTGCTCTCGACGATTCACGAACAATTAAATTGTAAATAGATATATGTGTATTTATATATAAATGATAATTTTAAATATAATTTGAAGTATTATATGTTGTTATAAAAAATTAATAAAATAAAAATAGGATATTATAATAATTATTATTTAAAATATATCACTATATATAAATAAAGTATATTAAAAATTAATATTAAATGATTGTAATACTCGTTTGACGTTTCGAATGATATTAAGCAAGTTAAATTCAAAGTTACGTAATTTTAAAATAAACGGTGATACAAAAATGAGTTCTATAAATTTTAGGCTTATTAATAATATATTTAGATGTTGTTTGTCAATTTTAAAACTTTTTATATTTTGCTTGGGGGTTGGGAGTGAATAATTAATGTAATTTTTATTTAATAGTTAATTATCGAATTTTATACCATAATGACCAGAATAAATAAATATAGTTAATGTAAAAATTTAAGATTTTTCCAATGACTTTTATTCGACACTGAATAACAATGAAGAACGAAATAACACCCAAATTATAGTGTCGGTACAAGGGAGTGACAACTAACTGAATCCTAATCAATCAATACTACTGTTTTCTTTTGAAATTCATTTCACCTCCACTAGATGTACTAACATTATATTATATATATATATATATATATATATATTTATTCAATTAATTAATGTGATTACTGTGTGAATGTTGAATTAATGGACGTACTATGCATAATTGAGATGTATTACATCCTTGACAAACAACCCACTTGCAAACCCTACCATATATTCGGTTCTTTTTCTTTTGATTACCATTTAACCCATTTAAATATAAA
This sequence comes from Rutidosis leptorrhynchoides, assembly GCF_046630445.1. Lineage (NCBI taxonomy): Eukaryota > Viridiplantae > Streptophyta > Magnoliopsida > Asterales > Asteraceae > Rutidosis > Rutidosis leptorrhynchoides. Next base: position 168,596,208 of record NC_092338.1, on the reverse strand, counting down.
CATATATATCTCAATAATTAATAACTCAAAATGGTGCCAAGTGAGCACAAGAAAGATGCATTGCATGACAACCTGAAACTTCTTCGCTCGAGTACAAATTCTCATTCAGGAATCCCCACTTGTCAAACAATAACATGTCCGTGATAATAGAAACATAATTAAGGATTACTGTGGCCACTTAATTCTTCGTCATAAACTTGAGTTATTTTATACATTCATATATAGAATGAAATCCACTTACCCTTGATTACACACACCATACTACTTCTTAACCATCACCTCAAACTCGCCACCTTACAAAACAACAATCACTTTGAATCACCATCACAACCGTTCAACACCACTCGCCACCACCTCCGGTCACCATGAACAAACCATCGTCACCTAAACCGCCAACCATCATCTTCATCATCTCTTGCTATATAATTACATGTTTATGACTTGAATCGATCACACCCGGATGCAAATTATGTTTTGTCTCGGTTCAAGAACCAAGTTACCACGATCATCTCTCTCTCTCTCTCTCTCTAATTTTTTTTTTGTTTTTGTTACCTTGATCGACCTCCTCCAACAATCAAGCCTTACTGCTGACTGCTACTCCTTTTCTTCCTGTACGAATCATCACAGCCTACTGATTATCATCGTTGTGTTGAAATTATTCGAAAACCTAAACCACTATAAAAACCTTTTCTTGCTGCACGCTGAATGCTAATGCAAGTGTCATTATTTTATTTTATTTTATTTTCCTGTCCAAACATTACCCGAATCCACCTATTATAATCGGGTATTACCACTTTATTTTTTTTGTATTAACCGACAATCATAAAGTAATGAACCCTACTTGATAAAGTAAAGCGAGCTGTAGGTAGCATTTGATTAAATTATCTAACACCACTGAACTCAATATGATAGTTACTTGCTCAAATTATTTTGATGTTAGTGGGAGACAACTTCCTAATCATGAATCATTTGTTAAATATAAAGCAATAGGGAAAGGTGTGGATTCCTTCTTCCTTTTTCGTGGCCAACAACCCCATTCACCACTTGCAAATTTTAAATGTAACATTGATCATAAGAAGTTAAACTGTAAACATTTATGACTAGATTATTGGACCGTTATGTGTTGGTGTTTCCAAGTGGGCCGAAACCCTTTTAAAATAAATGATGATGATGTGAGACGAGGTACGTGAGTGATGATGATGGGATGAATCGCGATTGGAATGATGATGGTGAGGTTACGAACATGATTATGATGATCACGAATGATTTGCATGATAATTATGATGTTTAATGAAGATGATGATGATTAATGTTTGGCTTCTAGTCGAATAAGTTGAAGTAAGTCAGAATCGGGTTAAGTAAAAATTTTGTGTGATTATGGTGAGGAAGATGGCATACAGCCGTTATATGTATATAAATATAAACGCGAATTATTACAAGTAAATAATAATGGTTCAATGGTTTGGAGTGGGGGTTTTGAAGCAAGAGGTCGTGGGTTCGAAACCCAGAGTCTGCAAACTTTTTATTTATTTTTGTTGTTGGGCCGTATACATGATGAAGTGATTGGGCCGAAATTCAATCTGTTGTTGGGCCATGAAATTTGAATTAAATGTTGGGCCAGAATATTGATGTAGATGACGGAATAATAATACTGGGTTAGGATATATAATAAAAATCGAGAATGGAGGAGTGGTATTGGGTGTTGTAGGTGAGCGAAAGATCTTGGGTTCGAGTCCTGGCAAGGGCAGTTATCTCTTTTGGAACCTTTTTCTTGTGAGATAGTTATTATTATTATTATTTTTATTGTTATTATTAATATTATTACTCGTATTATTGTCATTAAGTATTATAGATTGTTATTATTTATTATTATTATTATTATTATTACTTTTACCATTGGGATTATTATTACAACTAAATTGGTATCATAATTATCATTAGTATTAATAGGATTATTAGAATTATTATTATTATTATTATTACAACAAAAATTAGTTATATATATTTTTTCAAAACTATATTAATATTTTTATAAAAAATACTAATTATATATCTAAATAATATAAAATAAATATATTTAATGAAACCTATAAATTATTAAGTATAACAGCTATATCACTAATATTAATATATAAATTTGTTTGATTATGATTATGTGTTAATATATATACAAATACTATAGGTTCGTGAATCCGAGGTCAACCCTACACTTGTTCAATGTCGTCATATGTATTTTTACTACAAAATACAGTATGGTGAGTTTCATTTGCTCCCTTTTTAATTGCTTTTGCATTATATATTTTTGGGCTGAGAATACATGCACTGTTTTATAAATGTTTTACGATATAGACACAAGTAATCGAAACTACATTCTATGGTTGAATTATAAAAGTCGAATATGCCCCTTTTTATTAAGTCTGGTAATCTAAGAATTAGGGAACAGACACCCTAATTGACGCGAACTCTAAAGATAGATCTATCGGGCCCAACAAGCCCCGTCCAAAGTACCGGATGCTTTAGTACTTCAAAATTTATATCATGTCCGAAGGAGGATCCCGGAATGATGGGGATATTCTTATATGCATATTGTGAATGTCGGTTACCAGGTGTTCAATCCATATGAATGATATTTTTGTCTCTATGCATGGGACGTTTATTTATGAGAATTGGGAATATGAAATCTTGTGGTCTATTAAAATGATGGAAATGATTATTTATGTTAAACTAATGAACTCACCAACCTTTTGGTTGACACTTGAAAGCATGTTTATTCTCAGGTATGAAAGAAATCTTCCATTGTGCATTTGCTCATCTTAGAGATATTACTTGGAGTCATTCATGACATATTTCAAAAGACGTTGCATTCGAGTCGTTGAGTTCATCAAGATTAATATTAAGTCAATTATAGTTAGATATATTATGAAATGATATGCATGTCGTCAACTTCCGATGTAATGAAAGATTGTCTTTTCAAAAACGAATGCAATGTTTGTAAAATGTATCATATAGAGGTCAAGTACCTCGCGATGTAATCAACTATTGTGAATCGTTTATAATCGATATGGACTTCATCCGGATGGATTAGGACGGGTTATGAAAGTTGGTATCAGAACTGTGGTCTTAGCGAACCAGGTCTGCATTAGTGTGTATAACTGATAAGTCGTTAGGATGCATTAGTGAGTCTGGACTTCGACCGTGTCTGCATGTCAAAAGTTTTGCTTATCATTAGTGTCGAAAATTATTTGCTTATCATCCTTAAAGTCTAGACACGTCTTACTGCCTCTATTGCATAGACAGTGTATAGATAAATTCATATCTTAGCGTATCTGTTGTTGTTACCTTTGCCTGACAGTTTCCGTAGATTCCTCCGTAACTTATGGGATTTTAGTATTATATATGCATATGTAAATTATGTATTGCAGGGTACTAATCTACATCCTATAATCTGTTTCTTATTAAAAATTCTTCATCTGATCGTACGAGATGAATCCCTCAACCAGTTCGAGTCCCTCAGATTTTGATAGTTATTCCGACAGCTATTCCGACATGGATGTTCACCTAAGCTCCGGAGGCAATGTCACTAGAATGAATCAACCAATCAACCATCCTCAATTCATCTGATGGGTTCGTAGTTGACTTAACCGATGGAGACGAGAGGAAGGCGATCCTTTCCACCCACCAACTGAATTTACCTCTTGGCAATGAACCTGAAGCACTTACTGAAATGTCCCGTTCTTATTGATTAAAAACGTTCCATATTAATTGATTTCGTTGCGAGGTTTTGACCTCTATATGAGACGTTTTCAAAGACTGCATTCATTTTAAAAAAAACCATAACCTTTATTTCATAAATAAAGGTTTAAAAAGCTTTAGGTAGATTATCAAATAATGATAATCTAAAATATCCTGTTTACACACGACCATTACATAATGGTTTACAATACAAATATATTACATCAAAATCAGTTTCTTGAATGCAGTTTTTACACAATATCATACAAACATGGACTCCAAATCTTGTCCTTATTTTAGTATGCAACAGCGGAAGCTCTTAGTATTCACCTGAGAATAAACATGCTTTAAACGTCAACAAAAATGTTGGTGAGTTATAGGTTTAACCTATATATATCAAATCGTAACAATAGACCACAAGATTTCATATTTCAATACACATCCCATACATAGAGATAAAAATCATTCCTATGGTGAACACCTGGTAACCGACATTAACAAGATGCATATATAAGAATATCCCCATCATTCCGGGACACCCTTCGGATATGATATAAATTTCGAAGTACTAAAGCATCCGGTACTTTGGATGGGGTTTGTTAGGCCCAATAGATCTATCTTTAGAGTTCGCGTCAATTAGGGTATCTGTTCCCTAATTCTTAGATTACCAGACTTAATAAAAAGGGCATATTCGATTTCGATAATTCAACCATATAATGTAGTTTCAATTACTTGTGTCTATTTCGTAAAACATTTATAAAAATTGCGCATGTATTCTCAGTCCCAAAAATGTAAAGAGTAAAAGGGAGCAAATGAAACTCACTTTCACAGATTTTTATTTTGTCGGGAAGTAAGACTTGGCCACTGGTTGATTCACGAACCTATAACAATATATACATATATATCAAAGTATGTTCAAAATATATTTACAACACTTTTAATATATTTTGATGTTTTAAGTTTATTAAGTCAGATGTCCTCGTTAGTAACCTACAACTAGTTGTCCACAGTTAGATGTACAGAAATAAATCGATAAATATTATCTTGAATCAATCCACGACCCAGTGTATACGTATCTCAGTATTGATCTCAACTCAAACTATATATATTTTGGAATCAACCTCAACCCTGTATAGCTAACTCCAACAATCACATATCGAGTGTCTATGGTTGTTCCGAAATATATATAGATGTGTCGACATGATAGGTCGAAACATTTTATACGTGTCTATGGTATCTCAAGATTACATAATATACAATACAAGTTGATTAAGTTATGGTTGGAATAGATTTGTTACCAATTTTCACGTAGCTAAAATGAGAAAAATTATCCAATCTTGTTTTACCCATAACTTCTTCATTTTAAATCCGTTTTGAGTGAATAAAATTGCTATGGTTTCATATTGAACTCTATTTTATGAATCTAAACAGAAATAGTATAGGTTTATAGTCAGAAAAATAAGTTACAAGTCGTTTTTGTAAAGGTAGTCATTTCAGTCGAAAGAACGACGTCTAGATGACCATTTTAGAAAACATACTTCCACTTTGAGTTTAACCATAATTTTTGGATATAGTTTCATGTTCATAATAAAAATCATTTTTCCAGAATAACAAATTTTAAATCAAAGTTTATCATAGTTTTTAATTAACTACCCCAAAACAGCCCGCGGTGTTACTACGACGGCGTAAATCTGGTTTTACGGTGTTTTTCGTGTTTCCAGGTTTTAAATCATTAAGTTAGCATATCATATAGATATAGAAAATGTGTTTAGTTGATTTTAAAAGTCAAGTTAGAAGGATTAACTTTTATTTGCGAACAAGTTTAGAATTAACTAAACTATGTTCTAGTGATTACAAGTTTAAACCTTCGAATAAGATAGCTTTATATGTATGAATTGAATGATGTTATGAACATCATTACTACCTCAAGTTCCTTGGATAAACCTACTGGAAATGAGAAAAATAGATCTAGCTTCAAAGGATCCTTGGATGGCTTGAAAGTTCTTGAAGCAGAATCATGACACGAAAACAATTTCAAGTAAGATTTCCACTCGAAATAAGATTGTTATAGTTATAGAAATTGAATTAAAGTTTGAATATGATTATTACCTTGTATTAGAAATATAACCTACTGTAAGTAACAAAGGTTTCTTGATCTTGGATGATTACTTGGAATGGATTTAGAAAACTTGCAAGTAAACTTGCAATCTTGGAAGTATTCTTGATTTTATGAAACTAGAACTTTTGGAATTTATGAAGAACACTTAGAACTTGAAGATAGAACTTGAGAGAGATCAATTAGATGAAGAAAATTGAAGAATGAAAGTGTTTGTAGGTGTTTTTGGTCGTTGGTGTATGGATTAGTTATAAAGGATATGTAATTTTGTTTTCATGTAAATAAGTCATGAATGATTACTCATATTTTTGTAATTTTATGAGATATTTCATGCTAGTTTCCAAATGATGGTTCCCACATGTGTTAGGTGACTCACATGGGCTGCTAAGAGCTGATCATTGGAGTGTATATACCAATAGTACATACATCTAAAAGCTGTGTATTGTACGAGTACGAATACGGGTGCATACGAGTAGAATTGTTGATGAAACTGAACGAGGATGTAATTGTAAGCATTTTTGTTAAGTAGAAGTATTTTGATAAGTGTCTTGAAGTCTTTAAAAAGTGTATGAATACATATTAAAATACTACATGTATATACATTTTAACTGAGTAGTTAAGTCATCGTTAGTCGTTACATGTAAATGTTGTTTTGAAACCTTTAGGTTAACGATCTTGTTGAATGTTGTTAACCCATTATTTATTATAACAAATGAGATGTTAAATTGTTATATTATCATGATATTATGATATATAATATATCTTAGTATGATATATATACAGTTAAATGTCGTTACAACGATAATCGTTACATATATGTCTCGTTTCGAAATCATTAAGTTAGTAGTCTTATTTTTACATATGTATTTCATTGTTAATACACTTAATAATATATTTACTTATCATTTAACATAATTAACCAATTGTATCAATATCTTAATATGATTCATATGTACCTAGTAAGACGTTGTTATAACGATAACCGTTATATATATCGTTTTCGAGTTTCTTAAATTAATAGTCTCATTTTTATGTATATAACTCATTGTTAAAATACCTAATGAGATACATACTTATAATATAATCATTTTAACAATATATATAACCATATATATGTCATCGTATAGTTTTTACAAGTTTTAACGTTCGTGAATCACCGGTCAACTTGGGTGGTCAATTGTCTATATGAAACCTATTTCAATTAATCAAGTCTTAACAAGTTTGATTGCTTAACATGTTGGAAACACTTAATCATGTAAATAACAATTTCATTTAATATATATATAAACATGGAAAAGTTCGGGTCACTACAGTACCTACCCGTTAAATAAATTTCGTCCCGAAATTTTAAGAAGTTAGAGGTGTTGACGTATCTTCTGGAAATAAATGCGGGTATTTCTTCTTCATCTCATCTTCACGCTCCCAGGTGAACTCGGGTCCTCTACGAGCATTCCATCGAACCTTAACAATCGGTATCTTGTTTTGTTTAAGTCTCTTAACCTCACGATCCATTATTTCGACGGGTTCTTCAATGAATTGAAGTTTTTCATTGATTTGGATTTCGTCTAACGGAATAGTGAGATCTTCTTTAGCAAAACATTTCTTCAAATTTGAGACGTGGAAAGTGTTATGTACAGCCGCGAGTTGTTGAGGTAGCTCCAGTTGGTAAGCTACTGGTCCGACACGATCTATAATCTTGAATGGTCCAATGTACCTTGGATTTAGTTTCCCCCGTTTACCAAATCGAACAACGCCTTTCCAAGGTGAAACCTTAAGCATGACCATTTCTCCAATTTCAAACTCTATATCTTTTCTTTTACTGTCCGCGTAGCTCTTTTGTCGACTCTGGGCGGTTTTCAATCTTTGTTGAATTTGGATGATTTTCTCGGTAGTTTCTTGTATTATCTCCGGACCCTTAATCTGTCTATCCCCCACTTCACTCCAACAAATCGGAGACCTGCACTTTCTACCATAAAGTGCTTCAAACGGCGCCATCTCAATGCTTGAATGGTAGCTGTTGTTGTAGGAAAATTCTGCTAACAGTAGATGTCGATCCCAACTGTTTCCTAAATCAATAACACAAGCTCGTAGCATGTCTTCAAGCGTTTGTATCGTCCTTTCGCTCTGCCCATCAGTTTGTGGATGATAGGTAGTACTCATGTCTAGAAGAGTTCCCAATGCTTGCTGTAATGTCTGCCAGAATCTTGAAATAAATCTGCCATCCCTATCAGAGATAATAGAGATTGGTATTCCATGTCTGGAGACGACTTCCTTCAAATACAGTCGTGCTAACTTCTCCATCTTATCATCTTCTCTTATTGGCAGGAAGTGTGCTGACTTGGTGAGACGATCAACTATTACCCAAATAGTATCTTAACCACTTGTAGTCTTTGGCAATTTAGTAATGAAATCCATGGTAATGTTTTCCCATTTCCATTCCGGGATTTCAGGTTGTTGTAGTAGACCTGATGGTTTCTGATGTTCAGCTTTGACCTTAGAACACGTCAAACATTCTCCTACATATTTAGCAATATCGGCTTTCATACCTGGCCACCAAAAATGTTTCTTAAGATCCTTGTACATCTTCCCCGTTCCAGGATGTATTGAGTATCTGGTTTTATGAGCTTCTCTAAGTACCATTTCTCTCATATCTCCAAATTTTGGTACCCAAATTCTTTCAGCCCTATACCGGGTTCCGTCTTCCCGAATATTAAGATGCTTCTCCGATCCTTTGGGTATTTCATCCTTTAAATTTCCCTCTTTTAAAACTCCTTGTTGCGCCTCCTTTATTTGAGTAGTAAGGTTAGTGTGAATCATTATATTCATAGATTTTACTCGAATGGGTTCTCTGTCCTTTCTGCTCAAGGCGTCGGCTACCACATTTGCCTTCCCCGGGTGGTAACGAATCTCAAAGTCGTAATCATTCAACAATTCAATCCACCTACGCTGCCTCATATTCAGTTGTTTCTGATTAAATATGTGTTGAAGACTTTTGTGGTCGGTATATATAATACTTTTGACCCCATATAAGTAGTGCCTCCAAGTCTTTAATGCAAAAACAACCGCGCCTAATTCCAAATCATGCGTCGTATAATTTTGCTCGTGAATCTTCAATTGTCTAGACGCATACGCAATCACCTTCATCCGTTGCATTAATACACAATCGAGACCTTGCTTTGATGCGTCACAATAAATCACAAAATCATCATTCCCTTTAGGCAATGACAATATAGGTGCCGTAGTTAGCTTTTTCTTCAATAATTGAAACGCCTTCTCTTGTTCATCCTTCCATTCAAATTTCTTCCCTTTATGCGTTAATGCAGTCAAGGGTTTTGCTATTTTGGAGAAATCTTGGATGAATCTTCTGTAGTAACCAGTCAATCCTAAAAATTGACGTATATGCTTCGGAGTTTTTGGGGTTTCCCACTTTTTAACGGTTTCGATCTTTGCCGGGTCCACCTGGATACCTTCTTTGTTCACTATGTGACCGAGGAATTGAACTTCTTCCAACCAAAATGCACACTTTGGAAACTTAGCGTACAGTTTTTCTTTCCTCAATACTTCTAGCACTTTTCTCAAATGTTCTTCATGCTCTTGATCATTCTTTGAGTAAATAAGTATGTCATCGATGAAAACAATGACAAACTTGTCAAGATATGGCCCACACACTCGGTTCATAAGGTCCATGAACACAGCCGGTGCGTTAGTCAATCCAAACGGCATAACCATAAACTCGTAATGACCATAACGCGTCCTAAAAGCAGTTTTTGGAATATCACCCTCCTTTACTCGCATTTGATGATATCCAGAACGTAAATCGATATTCGAATAAACCAACGAGCCTTGTAGTTGATCAAATAAGTCGTCAATTCTCGGCAGTGGATAACGGTTTTTGATGGTAAGTTTGTTCAACTCTCTGTAGTCAATACACAACCTAAATGTACCATCCTTCTTCTTGACAAACAAAACAGGAGCTCCCCATGGTGATATGCTTGCTCGAATGAAATCACGTTCTAATAGTTCTTGCAGTTGGTTTTACAGTTCTTTCATCTCGCTGGGTGCGAGTCTATAAGGAGAACGAGCTATTGGTGCAGCTCCTGGTACAAGATCTATTTGAAATTCAACAGATCGATGTGGAGGTAGTCCCGGTAATTCTTTCGGAAATACATCGGGAAATTCTTTTGCGACGGGAACATCATTGATGCTCTTTTCTTCAGTTTGTACTTTCTCGACGTGTGCTAGAACAGCATAGCAACCTTTTCTTATTAGTTTTTGTGCCTTCAAATTACTAATAAGATGTAGCGTCATGTTGCCCTTTTCTTCGTACACCATTAAGGGTTCTCCTTCTTCTCGTACAATACGAATTGCATTTTTATAACATACGATCTCTGCTTTCACCTTCTTCAGCCAGTCCATGCCAACTATTACATCAAAACTCCCTAACTTTACTGGTATCAAATCAATCTTAAATATTTCGCTACCCAGTTTAATTTCTCGATTCCGGCATATATTATCTGCTGAAATTAATTTACCGTTTGCTAATTCGAGTAAAAATTTACTATCCAACGGCGTCAATGGACAACTTAATTTAGCACAAAAATCTCTACTCATATAGCTTCTATCCGCATCCGAATCAAATAAAACATAAGCAGATTTGTTGTCAATAAGAAACGTACCCGTAACAAGCTCCGGGTCTTCTTGTGCCTCTGCCGCATTAATATTGAAAACTCTTCCGCGGCCTTTTCCATTCGTGTTCTCTTGGTTCGGGCAATTTCTAATAATGTGGCCCGGTTTTCCACATTTATAACAAACTACATTGGCATAACTTGCTCCGACACTACTTGCTCCGCCATTACTCGTTCCGACACCATTTGTTCCTTTCGTTCTGTTAACCCCTGGTCCGTAGACCTCACACTTCGCCGCGCTATGACCATTTCTTTTACACTTGTTGCAAAATTTGGTACAGAACTCCGAGTGATACTTTTCACACCTTTGGCATAGCTGCTTCTGATTGTTGTTGTTGTTGCGGTTGTTATTGTTGTTGGGATGATTGTTGTAGTTGTTGTTGTTGTTGTTGTTGGTTTTGTTGTTGTTGTTGTTGTTGTTGTTGTTGTTGTTGTTGTTGTTGTTGTTGTTGTTGTTGTTGTTGTTGTTGTTGTTGTTGTTGTTGTTGTTGTTGTTGTTGTTGTTGTTGTTGTTGTTGTTGTTGTTGTTGTTGTTGTTGTTGTTGTTGTTGTTGTTGTTGTTGTTGTTGTTGTTGTTGTTGTTGTTGTTGTTGTTGTTGTTGTTGTTGTTGTTGTTGTTGTTGTTGTTGTTGGGCCGTTTGTTGTAGTTGTGATTGATGTTGCGATTGTTGGGATAATTGTTGCGATTATTATTGTAATTGCTGTTGTTGTTGTATTGGTGATTCTTATCACCGTTTTCCTCCCAATTTCTTTTGACTTGCTTCACATTGGCATCTTCAGCCGTCTGTTCTTTAATTCTTTCCTCAATCTGGTTCACTAGTTTGTGAGCCATTCTACATGCTTGTTGTATGGAGGTGGGATCGTGTGAACTTATATCTTCTTGGATTCTTTCCGGTAATCCTTTCACAAACGCGTCGATCTTCTCTTCCCCATCTTCGAACGCTCCCGGACACAATAGGCACAATTCTGTGAATCGTCTTTCATACGTGGTAATATCAAATCCTTGGGTTCGTAACCCTCTAAGTTCTGTCTTGAGCTTATTGACCTCGGTTCTGGGACGGTACTTCTCGTTCATCAAGTGCTTGAATGCTGACCACGGTAGTGCGTACGCATCATCTTGTCCCACTTGCTCTAGATAGGTATTCCACCATGTTAACGCAGAACATGTGAAGGTATGCGTAGCGTACTTCACTTTGTCCTCTTCAGTACACTTACTGATGGCAAACACCGATTCGACCTTCTCGGTCCACCGTTTCAATCCGAACGGTCCTTCGGTTCCATCAAATTCCAAAGGTTTGCAGGCAGTGAATTCTTTGTAGGTGCATCCTACACGATTTCCTGTACTGCTAGATCCAAGGTTATTGTTGGTATGTAGCGCAGCCTGTACTGCGGCTATGTTTGAAGCTAGAAAAGTACGGAATTCCTCTTCATTCATATTCACGGTGTGTCGAGTAGTCGGTGCCATTTCCTTCAAAATAGTCAAATGGAACAAGTTAATCATACAGAATATTAAGAGTAGTTAATAGTATTTCGTAGCATAATATGAACTCATTTATAAAAGCTTTTTCTTCATATTAGCGTTTTATAAGTTTAAATTCGGGTAGTACCTACCCGTTAAGTTCATACTTAGTAGCTAATATACAATTCAACTACTACAATTCTATATGAAAAACTGATTATAATAATATTTCGCGTTCAAACTTTTATACAATATTTTACAAACTTACAATACCGCTTATTTTACATAAAGCATGAAATATAGCACACACAATAACTTTGATACAAAATAGTTGTGAAGATAATTCTAGCTAGTACACAAGTCGTTTAGCAAAGGCAATAAAGACACGTAATTCATACGTCCAGAAACAAGTCATGCATTCTGGTTTTACTAGGACTACTTCCCATCCTTGGTCTTGTGGAACATAACCGTTATGGCCGTTGATAAGACAGCGTGTTGTAACGTCGTCAAAGGGAGGAGGGTTACGTAATGACCAACAGTCTCGTAATAACCTAAAAACCTCATTTCTTACCCCAATTACCGACTTCGTCACTTGTGGGAACGTTTTGTTTAATAGTTGTAGCCCGATGTTCTTTTTCTCACTTTGGTGAGAAGCGAACATTACTAACCCGTAAGCATAGCATGCTTCTTTATGTTGCATGTTGGCCGCTTTTTCTAAATCATGAAGTCCTATATTCGGATACATTGAGTCAAAATAATTTCTTAACCCATTGCGTAAAATAGCATTTGGGTTCCCCGCAATATATGCGTCAAAGTAAACATATCGTAACTTATGGGTTTCCCAATGTGATATCCCCCATCTTTCAAACGAAAGTCTCTTATAAACCAAGACATTCTTGGAACATTCTTCGAATGTCTTACAAACTGATTTCGCCGTAAATAGTTGTGCCGAAGAATTCTGACCGACTCTAGACAAGAGTTCATCAATCATGTCTCCGGGTAGGTCTCTTAAAATATTGGGTTGTCTATCCATTTTGTGTTTTTATACTGTCAAATAGACAAGAGTTAGATTCATAAAAAAAATACTTATTAATACAAGCAATTTTTACATATATCATAAAGCATAAGCACACTATATTACATATATTACACCACACGAATACAACTATCTTATTCCGACTCGCTCGTTTCTTCTTCTTCGGTTTTGGTTCGTTTTGCCAAGTTTCTAGGGATATATGATGTTCCCCTAATACGAGCTGTCGTTTTCCACAACGGTTTAGAAAAACCTGGTGGTTTAGAGGTTCCTGGGTCATTGTTACAACTTAAGGGCTTCGGGGGTTGACGATACATATAAAGTTCATCGGGGTTGGAATTAGATTTCTCTATTTTTATGCCCTTTCCCTTATTATTTTCTTTTGCCTTTTTAAATTCAGTTGGGGTAATTTCTATAACATCATCGAAATTCTCGTCGGAATCCGATTCATCGGAGAATTGGTAATCCTCCCAATATTTTGCTTCCTTGGCGGAAACACCATTGACCATAATTAACCTTGGTCGGTTGGTTGAGGATTTTCTTTTACTTAACCGTTTTATTATTTCCCCCACCGGTTCTATTTCCTCCTCCGGTTCCTCCTCTTCCGGTTCTGATTCTTCTTCTGGTTCTGATTCTTCTTCCGGTTCTTCTTCGGGAACTTGTGAATCAGTCCAATATATATTCGACTCTTCGTTATTATTAGGTGAGTCAATAAGATTTGTACTAGAGGTAGACATTTATCACACAATATCAAACATGTTAAGAGATTAATATATCACATAATATATACATGTTAATAATATATAGTTTCCAACAAAAATGTTAAGCAATCATTTTTAAAGAAAACACGGTCGAAGTCCAGACTCACTAATGCATCCTAACAAACTCGATAAGACACACTAATGCAAATTTTCAGGTTCTCTAAGACCAACGCTCGGATACCAACTGAAATGTCCCGTTCTTATTGATTAAAAACGTTCCATATTAATTGATTTCGTTGCGAGGTTTTGACCTCTATATGAGACGTTTTTCAAAGACTGCATTCATTTTAAAACAAACCATAACCTTTATTTCATAAATAAAGGTTTAAAAAGATTTACGTAGATTATCAAATAATGATAATCTAAAATATCCTGTTTACACACGACCATTACATAATGGTTTACAATACAAATATGTTACATTAAAATCAGTTTCTTGAATGCAGTTTTTACACAATACAATACAAACTTGGACTCCAAATCTTGTCCTTATTTTAGTATGCAACAGCCGAAGCTCTTAGTATTCACCTGAGAATAAACATGCTTTAAACATCAACAAAAATGTTGGTGAGTTATAGGTTTAACCTATATATATCAAATCGTAACAATAGACCATAAGATTTCATATTTCAATACACATCCCATACATAGAGATAAAAATCATTCATATGGTGAACACCTGGTAACCGACATTAACAAGATGTATATATAAGAATATCCCCATCATTCCGGGACACCCTTCGGATATGATATAAATTTCGAAGTACTAAAGCATCCGGTACTTTGGATGGGGTTTGTTTGGCCCAATAGATCTATCTTTAGAGTTCGCGTCAATTAGGGTGTCTGTTCCCTAATTCTTAGATTACCAGACTTAATAAAAAGGGCATATTCGATTTCGATAATTCAACCATATAATGTAGTTTCAATTACTTGTGTCTATTTCGTAAAACATTTATAAAAATTGCGCATGTATTCTCAGTCCCAAAAATGTAAAGAGTAAAAGGGAGCAAATGAAACTCACTTTCACAGATTTTTATTTCGTTGGGAAGTAAGACTTGGCCACTGGTTGATTCACGAACCTATAACAATATATACATATATATCAAAGTATGTTCAAAATATATTTACAACACTTTTAATATATTTTGATGTTTTAAGTTTATTAAGTCAGCTGTCCTCGTTAGTAACCTACAACTAGTTGTCCACAGTTAGATGTACAGAAATAAATCGATAAATATTATCTTGAATCAATCCACGACCCAGTGTATACGTATCTCAGTATTGATCACAACTCAAACTATATATATTTTGGAATCAACCTCAACCCTGTATATCTAACTCCAACATTCACATATAGAGTGTCTATGGTTGTTCCGAAATATATATAGATGTGTCGACATGATAGGTTGAAACATTGTATACGTGTCTATGGTATCTCAAGATTACATAATATACAATACAAGTTGATTAAGTTATGGTTGGAATAGATTTGTTACCAATTTTCACGTAGCTAAAATGAAAAAAATTATCCAATCTTGTTTTACCCATAACTTCTTCATTTTAAATCCGTTTTGAGTGAATCAAATTGCTATAGTTTCATATTGAACTATATTTTATGAATCTAAACAGAACAAGTATAGGTTTATAGTCGGAAAAATAAGTTACAAGTCGTTTTTGTAAAGGTAGTCATTTCAGTCGAAAGAACGACGTCTAGATGACCATTTTAGAAAACATACTTCCATTTTGAGTTTAACCATAATTTTTGGATATAGTTTCATGTTCATAATAAAAATAATTTTTCCAGAATAACAACTTTTAAATCAAAGTTTATCATAGTTTTTAATTAACTAACCCAAAACAGCCCGCGGTGTTACTACGACGGCGTAAATCCGGTTTTACGGTGTTTTTCGGGTTTCCAGGTTTTAAATCATTAAGTTAGCATATCATATAGATATAGAACATGTGTTTAGTTGATTTTAAAAGTCAAGTTATAAGGATTAACTTTTATTTGTGAACAAGTTTAGAATTAACTAAACTATGTTCTAGTGATTACAAGTTTAAACCTTCGAATAAGATAGCTTTATATGTATGAATTGAATGATGTTATGAACATCATTACTACCTCAAGTTCCTTGGATAAACCTACTGGAAATGATAAAAATAGATCTAGCTTCAAAGGATCCTTGGATGGCTTGAAAGTTCTTGAAGCAGAATCATGACACGAAAACAATTTCAAGTAAGATTTCCACTCGAAATAAGATTGTTATAGTTATAGAAATTGAATTAAAGTTTGAATATGATTATTACCTTGTATTAGAAAGATAACCTACTGTAAGTAACAAAGGTTTCTTGATCTTGGATGATTACTTGGAATGGATTTAGAAAACTTGGAAGTAAACTTGCAATCTTGGAAGTATTCTTGATTTTATGAAACTAGAACTTTTGGAATTTATGAAGAACACTTAGAACTTGAAGATAGAACTTGAGAGAGATCAATTAGATGAATAAAATTGAAGAATGAAAGTGTTTGTAGGTGTTTTTGGTCGTTGGTGTATGGATTAGATATAAAGGATATGTAATTTTGTTTTCATGTAAATAAGTCATGAATGATTACTCATATTTTTGTAATTTTATGAGATATTTCATGCTAGTTGCCAAATGATAGTTCCCACATGTGTTAGGTGACTCACATGGGCTGCTAAGAGCTGATCATTGGAGTATATATACCAATAGTACATACATCTAAAAGCTGTGTATTGTACGAGTACGAATACGGGTGCATACGAGTAGAATTGTTGATGAAACTGAACGAGGATGTAATTGTAAGCATTTTTGTTAAGTAGAAGTATTTTGATAAGTGTTTTGAAGTCTTTCAAAAGTGTATGAATACACATTAAAATACTACATGTATATACATTTTAACTAAGTCGTTAAGTCATCGTTAGTCGTTACATGTAAATGTTGTTTTGAAACCTTTAGGTTAACGATCTTGTTGAATGTTGTTAACCCATTATTTATTATAACAAATGAGATATTAAATTGTTATATTATCATGATATTATGATATATAATATATCTTAGTATGATATATATACAGTTAAATGTCATTACAACGATAATCGTTACATATATGTCTCGTTTAGAAATCATTAAGTTAGTAGTCTTATTTTTACATATGTATTTCATTGTTAATACACTTAATAATATATTTACTTATCATTTAACATAATTAACCAAGTGTATCAATATCTTAATATGATTCATATGTACCTAGTAAGACGTTGTTATAACGATAACCGTTATATATATCGTTTTCGAGTTTCTTAAATTAATAGTCTCATTTTTATGTATATAACTCATTGTTAAAATACCTAATGAGATACATACTTATAATAAAATCATGTTAACTATATATATAACCATATATATGTCATCGTATAGTTTTTACATGTTTTAACGTTCGTGAATCACCGGTCAACTTGGGTGGTCAATTGTCTATATGAAACCTATTTCAATTAATCAAGTCTTAACAAGTTTGATTGCTTAACATGTTGGAAACACTAAATCATGTAAATAACAATTTCATTTAATACATATATAAACATGGAAAAGTTCGGGTCACTACACTTACCGACGAACCAGTCCGAAACACCATTTTCACCCTCATTCCCGAATATCTCACCACGATTGTGTTCTATCTAAAATTCTTAATCTTATTAATCCGTTTGTTCTGACCAACAATCAACCCGAAATAATGGAAGAAGTCCACGAGCTTCGCACCCGAGTTATAGCCTTGGAAAATATGGTGCAAAACGTACCAGCTTCAGTAACATCATCAGCACCAATAGTACCATCAACAATCCATGCCTCAACATCTCATTCTATACCTCGAGTATAATCATCATTCTACGTATCATTCTACATCAATTATCTTCGTTCGATATGACGATTATGTAATCTCTAATGTCTTAGAGATTATGTATTCTAGTTCTAACGGTAAATCAAATGAGATTAATATTATATTAACTCATTAAATCTATGATTACATTTGAAGAAAATATATATGTAAGTATATTTTCATAAGGATTGTAATTAAAAATTCTTTTGTCCAAACTGTTAATGGTGAAAATATTTTAACGGGTAGGTAATACCCGAGGAATATTTAGATTTCACATTAATAAGTTACATTGTACATTCTTCGAATTTGATTCAACGATCATTTACTATCCTATTTACAACCATCGATATACGTATCCGTTCACCAAAGAATAACTATTTTCATTCAAATTCAATTTCATATTTGGATTTTGACCTATCAGAATCCAACAAGTGGCATAATAAAGAAATAATGGACACAATAAAAATTGATTAGAAACAGACTAATTAACAATATGAAATTTTGTTAAGAAACCACGCTAACAAGATCCTAGCTAACTATTCCTAGCTAACTGTTAATTCCGTATTACAATTTATTTTTATCGCAATTTATTTATCGCAATTTAATTATCGCAATTTATTTATCGCAGTTTATTTATCGCAACTTATATTCTCGCAATTTTATTTATCGTCATTTAATTTCTATCATTTATTTTACGCACTTTATTTATCGTCATTTAAATACTGTTATTTACGCATTTTAAATATCGGGACACGCATACAAGGTTTTGACATATCATATCGACGCATTTATATATATTATTTGGAATAACCATAGACACTCTATATGCAGTAATGATAGAGTTAGCTATACAGGGTTGAGGTTGATTCTACAATAATATATATAATTTGAGTTGTGATCGAGTCTGAGACATGTACACGGGTCACGATACGTATTAATTAATTCGAATATTATATATTAAATTATATATGAATTATTGAATTGCTAACTGTGGACTATCAACTATGGACTAAAAACATTGGACAATTAAAAATGAATTAAAATACTGATTATAACATATGAAACTAAACATTTCTTCAAGTTTGCCACTTGATTTTATCCTAAACCTCATTTATATCTTCACGATTACATTCTGCGTTCAAACCTTTCACGATTCTTGAAAATACCTCAATCGAGAAGATGAACCAACCACACTTCATCTACAGAAGGAAAGATTTATGTATATAGTATTGCACCTGAAAAACTCTCGGAAACTGAGTAAACGTTTAACACGTATCTGTGCTAGCTCCTCTGACGTTGTTATTACCGAAAATAATTTTGCAATCCCACTTCAAATTAGCCAATTTTGTCACAACTCCAGCAAATCAACTTCGACTTTCATTCGGATTAGTCTTATTATAACCGTGATATATAAGTTACCTTTCGTTATCGGAAAAACCATTTATATCCCACAGCCTTAGCAGTAAACTTACCAGCAACTTTATTGATCTTTGACTTTCTGAAAAGTTATTATATTCATCGAAACCCTATCATCTACTCATCCGCATCGAGAATTGCCATACCAATTACTGAGAATTAGCATTCATTATTTTGAATCTCGCAACAATTTTACAACAACAGTTATATGTATATATATATATATATATATATATATATATATATATATATATATATATATATATATATATATATAACATGTACCTCTTAAAAATCATGATCTTCAATTCTGAAATTTTGAACAGCACCTAGTCTACAAATCAATATCACAAATTCTGAAAAAGCTGAATACAGCAGCACAAACTGTACACGACCTTAACTATCGAAAGTTGATGATAAAGAATGGAGTATTGGAAACACTCAATAGAAAATTTAGTACCGAAAAGCGGATTATGCGAAACTATGAAGGAAGCCGTGGACAAATCACAAAGAATAAGTTTGACTTCAAAGAATCCAAATGATTCTGGTTCTGATGAAATCTTTAGCGAATACCTTGCTTCCGGATCTAAACCCTTACGGATAAATCTTCTTCATCATCCATCGATATTAGAAATTCCAAGATATCATCGTATCTTTCATTATAAATATCCTCCATATTTCTGAAGATATTTTCATAACTATTCTTATCTGAAATCATTAATCTCTTCATGATATCAGTGTTACATCATATATAAACTGTTAGTTTCTATATTCTGTAAACTTTCGAGCTTAAAATATGAATGTTATTGAAGTAATGTTGGGAACTGAAGCATAAGTTAGTGTAATATAATGACACTTGATCAACGTGATTATATTACAGTAAGTCATGCTGAGTTTCTAATGAAACGTGATGATTCACAGACTCTAACGTCATCATGTGCCATGTTACACGACTATTGTATTCTATTTAAACCTCTAAAATATCAAGAAAATATTCCTTGATGATTCGGTCTTTTCCAGGGTATTCTGGTAATTTAACAAATCAAGATTCGTGCCATTAGCATTCCTTTCTTAGAACATTAGCAATGTTCATTCTGAAACTTATATACGCGAATTCTGGACCATTACAAGAGACGCCCAATCGCAAGAAGAAGAAACGAAGGGACAAAGCTCCGAAATAGAAAGTGGAGTATAAATCGCAGCAAATAGGAGGTAGTATTAACTGTGGATAACAATGATTATAGGAAACAGAAATAGGGACATTGAAATATAAGGGGAGATATAAATCCCAATAACAACACGGAAATTACAGACCGTGTATATAAATGTTTATTGCAACATAAAGACACGGGAGAATTAAAAACACTATAACCCCAAGGGCGAAGCAAAAGAAAACAGATTCCTTCGGTGGAAGTTGGAAAAGGAGAATGATTGTTTCAATAGTCAGGATAAGGACAAGGATCAGAACTGGATTAAGCATTTTTCAGAATCTTTTGGATGTATGAAACAAGAAGGAAAGTATATGAATGGTGAGAATAATGGAACGGAAAAAGTTTAATTTATAACGGGAATATCAGACAGAGTAATCGAGACAGATCACCGTATTTAATTATAAGAGCTCTTAATTTCCTTATTCGCCGAAAAATCACATATTTTAGATTTCGAGGATTTTCTTAAAATCCCTTAAATTCCGGATTTCAATCCAGAATCTGCCAAAAATTAAGACGAATCTTTACTTTTCCTATTTCAATCTTTTGTGATAGCTTCACTCGTACGCTTCACCTAATCGAATCATTTTATCTATATTGGTTAATAATGATAAAATTTTATTTATCAACTCATATTCGTCATGAAAACATTTTTATTGTTAACCATGACTACCTCACTCAAATTTCGGGACGAAATTTCTTTAACGGGTAGGTACTGTGACGACCCGGGAATTTCCGATCAAATTTAAACTTAATCCTTATATGTTTCTGACACGATAAGCAAAGTCTGTAATATTGAGTCTCAAAACTTTTGAAATGTTTCATTATATTCAATTGACCTTCGACTGCTCTCGACGATTCACGAACAATTAATTTGTAAATAGATATGTGTGTATTTATATATAAATGATAATTCTAAATATAATTTAAAGTATTATATGTTGTTGTTATAAAAAAATTAATAAAATAAAAATAGGATATTATAATAATTATTATTTAAAATATATCACTATATATAAATAAAGTATATTAAAAATTAATATTAAATGATTGTAATACTCGTTTGACGTTTCGAATGATATTAAGCAAGTTAAATTCAAAGTTACATAATTTTAAAATAAACGGTGATACAAAAATGAGTTCTATAAATTTTAGGCTTATTAATAATATATTTAGATGTTGTTTGTCAATTTTAAAACTTTTTATATTTTTCTTGGGGGTTGGAAGTGAATAATTAATGTAATTTTTATTTAATAGTTAATGATCAAATTTTATACCATAATGACCAGAATAAATAAATATAGTTAATGTAAAAATTTAAGATTTTTCCAATGACTTTTATTCGACACTGAATAATAATGAAGAACGAAATAACACCCAAATTATAGTGTTGGTACAAGGGAGTGACAGCTAACTGAATCCTAATCAATCAATACTACTGTTTTCTTTTGAAATTCATTTCACCTCCACTAGATGTACTAACATTATATTATATATATATTTATTCAATTAATTAATGTGATTACTGTGTGAATGTTGAATTAATGGACGTATTATGCATAATTGAGATGTATTACATCCTTGACAAACAACCCACTTGCAAACCCTACCATATATTCGGTTCTTTTTCTTTTGATTACCATTTAACCCATTTAAATATAAACATATATATCTCAATAATTTGTAGTGACCCGAACTTTTCCATGTTTATATATATTAATTTAGATTGATATTTACATGATTAAATGTTTCCAACATGTTAAGCAATCAAACTTGTTAAGACTTGATTAATTGAAATATGTTTCATATAGACAATTGACCACCCAAGTTGACCGGTGATTCACGAACGTTAAAACTTGTAAAAACTATATGATGACATATATATGGATATATATATAGTTAACATGATACTATGATAAGTAAACATATCATTAAGTATATTAACAATGAACTACATATGTAAAAACAAGACTACTAACTTAATGATTTTTAAACGAGACATATATGTAACGATTATCATTGTAAAGACATTTAATGTATATATATCATATTAAGAGATATTCATACATGATAATATCATGATAATATAATAATTTAAAATCTCATTTGATATTATAAACATTGGGTTAACAACATTTAACAAGATCGTTAACCTAAAGGTTTCAAAACAACACTTACATGTAACGACTAACGATGACTTAACGACTCAGTTAAAATGTATATACATGTAGTGTTTTAATATGTATTTATACACTTTTGAAAGACTTCAATACACTTATCAAAATACTTCTACTTAACAAAAATGCTTACAATTACATCCTCGTTCAGTTTCATCAACAATTCTACTCGTATGCACCCGTATTCGTACTCGTACAATACACAGCTTTTAGATGTATGTACTATTGCTATATACACTCCAATGATCAGCTCTTAGCAGCCCATGTGAGTCACCTAACACATGTGGGAACCATCATTTGGCAACTAACATGAAATATCTCATAAAATTACAAAAATATGAGTAATCATTCATGACTTATTTACATGAAAACAAAATTACATATCCTTTATATCTAATCCATACACCAACGACCAAAAACACCTACAAACACTTTCATTCTTCAATTTTCTTCATCTAATTGATCTCTCTCAAGTTCTATCTTCAAGTTCTAAGTGTTCTTCATAAATTCTACAAGTTCTAGTTACATAAAATCAAGAATACTTTCAAGTTTGCTAGCTCACTTCCAATCTTGTAAGGTGATCATCCAACCTCAAGAAATCTTTGTTTCTTACAGTAGGTTATCATTCTAATACAAGGTAATAATCATATTCAAACTTTGGTTCAATTTCTATAACAATAACAATCTTATTTCAAGTGATGATCTTACTTGAACTTGTTTTCGTGTCATGATTCTGCTTCAAGAACTTCGAGCCATCCAAGGATCCGTTGAAGCTAGATCCATTTTTCTCTTTTCCAGTAGGTTTATCCAAGGAACTTAAGGTAGTAATGATGTTCATAACATCATTCGATTCATACATATAAAGCTATCTTATTCGAAGGTTTAAACTTGTAATCACTAGAACATAGTTTAGTTAATTCTAAACTTGTTCGCAAACAAAAGTTAATCCTTCTAACTTGACTTTTAAAATCAACTAAACACATGTTCTATATCTATATGATATGCTAACTTAATGATTTAAAACCTGGAAACACGAAAAACACCGTAAAACCGGATTTACGCCGTCGTAGTAACACCGCGGGCTGTTTTGGGTTAGTTAATTAAAAACTATGATAAACTTTAATTTAAAAGTTGTTATTCTGAGAAAATGATTTTTATTATGAACATGAAACTATATCCAAAAATTATGGTTAAACTCAAAGTGGAAGTATGTTTTCTAAAATGGTCATCTAGACGTCGTTCTTTCGACTGAAATGACTACCTTTACAAAAATGACTTGTAACTTATTTTTCCGACTGTAAACCTATACTTTTTCTGTTTAGATTCATAAAATAGAGTTCAATATGAAACCATAGCAATTTGATTCACTCAAAACGGATTTAAAATGAAGAAGTTATGGGTAAAACAAGATTGGATAATTTTTCTCATTTTAGCTACGTGAAAATTGGTAACAAATATATTCCAACCATAACTTAATCAACTTGTATTGTATATTATGTAATCTTGAGATACCATAGACACGTATACAATGTTTCGACCTATCATGTCGACACATCTATATATATTTCAGAACAACCATAGACACTCTATATGTGAATGTTGGAGTTAGCTATACAGGGTTGAGGTTGATTCCAAAATATATATAGTTTGAGTTGTGATCAATACTGAGATACGTATACACTGGGTCGTGGATTGATTCAAGATAATATTTATCGATTTATTTCTGTACATCTAACTGTGTACAACTAGTTGTAGGTTACTAACGAGGACAGCTGACTTAATAAACTTAAAACATCAAAATATATTAAAAGTGTTGTAAATATATTTTGAACATACTTTGATATATATGTATATATTGTTATAGGTTCGTGAATCAACCAGTGGCCAAGTTTTACTTCCCGACGAAGTAAAAATCTGTGAAAGTGAGTTATAGTCCCACTTTTAAAATCTAATATTTTTGGGATGAGAATACATGCAGGTTTTATAAATGATTTACAAAATAGACACAAGTACGTGAAACTACATTCTATGGTTGAATTATCGAAATCTAATATGCCCTTTTTATTAAGTCTGGTAATCTAAGAATTAGGGAACAGACACCCTAATTGACGCGAATCCTAAAGATAGATCTATTGGGCCTAACAAACCCCATCCAAAGTACCGGATGTTTTAGTACTTCGAAATTTATATCATATCTGAAGGGTGTCCCGGAATGATGGGGATATTCTTATATATGCATCTTGTTAATGTCGGTTACCAGGTGTTCACCATATGAATGATTTTTATCTCTATGTATGGGATTTGTATTGAAATATGAAATCTTGTGGTCTATTATTATGATTTGATATATATAGGTTAAACCTATAACTCACCAACATTTTTGTTGACGTTTTAAGCATGTTTATTCTCAGGTGATTATTAAGAGCTTCCGCTATCGCATACTTAAATAAGGACGAGATTTGGAGTCCATGCTTGTATGATATTGTGTAAAAACTGCATTCAAGAAACTTATTTTGTTGTAACATATTTGTATTGTAAACCATTATGTAATGGTCGTGTGTAAACAGGATATTTTAGATTATCATTATTTGATAATCTATGTAAAGCTTTTTAAACCTTTATTGATGAAATAAAGGTTATGGTTTGTTTTAAAATGAATGCAGTCTTTGAAAAACGTCTCATATAGAGGTCAAAACCTCGCAACGAAATCAATTAATATGGAACGTTTTTAATCAATAAGAACGGGACATTTCAGTTGGTATCCGAGCGTTGGTCTTAGAGAACCAGAATTTTGCATTAGTGTGTCTTATCGAGTTTGTTAGGATGCATTAGTGAGTCTGGACTTCGACCGTGTTTACTTGAAAAATGATTGCTTAACAAATTTTGTTGGAAACTATATATTTTTAACATGTGAATATTATGTGATATATTAATCTCTTAACGCGTTTGATATTATGTGATAGATGTCTACCTCTAGAACAAGTCTCATTGACTCACCTAATAATAATGAAGAGTCAAATGTAAATTGGAATGATTCGTGGACTGATTCACAAGTTCCCGAAGAGGAACCGGAAGAAGAGTTGGAACCGGAAGAAGAATCGGAACCGGATGAAGAAATAGAACCGGTGGGGGAAATAATAAAACTGTTAAGTAAAAGAAAATCCTCAACCAACCGATCAAGGTTAATTATGGTCAATGGTGTTTCCGCCAAGGAAGCAAAATATTGGGAGGATTACCAATTCTCCGATGAATCGGATTCCGAAGAGAATTCCGATGATGTTATAGAAATTACCCCAACTGAATTTAAAAAGGCAAAAGAAAATAATAAGGGAAAGGGCATAAAAATAGAGAAATCTAATTCCAACCCCGATGAACTTTATATGTATCGTCAACCCCCGAAGTCCTTAAGTTGTAACAATGACCCGGGAACCTCTAAACCACCAGGTTTTTCTAAACCAATGTGGAAAACGACGGCTCGTATTAGGGGAACATCATATATCCCTAGAAACTTGGCAAAACGAACCAAAACCGAAGAAGAAGAAACAAGCGAGTCAGAATAAGATAGTTGTATTCGTGTGGTGTAATATATGTAATATAGTGTGCTTATGCTTTATGATATATGTAAAAATTGCTTGTATTAATAAGTATTTTTTTTTTATGAATCTAACTCTTGTCTATTTTACAGTATAAAAACACAAAATGGATAGACAACCCAATATATTAAGAGACCTACCCGGAGACATGATTGATGAAATCTTGTCTAGAGTCGGTCAGAATTCTTCGGCACAACTATTTAAGGCGAGATCAGTTTGTAAGACATTCGAAGAATGTTCCAAGAATGCCTTGGTTTATAAAAGGCTTTCGTTCGAAAGATGGGGGATATCACATTGGGAAATCCATAAGTTACGATGTGTTTACTTTGACGCATATATTGCGGGGAACCCAAATGCTATTTTACGCAATGGGTTAAGAAATTATTTTGACTCAATATATCCGAATATTGGACTTCGTGATTTAGAAAAAGCGGCTAACATGCAACATAAAGAAGCATGTTATGCTTACGAATTAGTAATGTTCGCTTCTCACCAAAGTGAGAACAAGAACATCGGGCTACAACTATTAAACAAAACGTTCCCACAAGTGACAGAGTTGGTAATTGGGGTAAGAAATGAGGTTTTTAGATTGTTACGGGACTGTTGGACATTACGTAACCCTCGTCCCTTTGACGACGTTACAACACGCTGTCTTATCAACGGCCATAACGGTTATGTTCCACAAGACCAAGGATGGGAAGTAATCCTAGTAAAACCAGAATGCATGACTTGTTTCTGGACGTATGAATTACGTGTCTTTATTGCCTTTGCTGAACGACTTGTGTACTAGCTAGAATTATCTTCACAACCATCTTGTATCAAATTTATTGTGTGCTATATTTCATGCTATATGTAAAATAAGCGGTATTGTAAGTTTGTAAAATATTGTGTAAAAGTTTGAACGCGAAATATTATTATAATCAGTTTTTCATATAGAATTGTAGTAGTTGAATTGTATATTAGCTACTAAGTATGAACTTAACGGGTAGGTACTACCCGAATTTAAACTTATAAAACGCTAATATTAAGAAAAAGCTTTTATAAATGAGTTCATATTATGCTACGAAATACTATTAAGTACTCTTAATATTCTGTATGATTAACTTGTTCCATTTGACTATTTTGAAGGAAATGGCACCGACTACTCGACACACCGTGAATATGAATGAAGAGGAATTCCGTACTTTTCTAGCTTCAAAAATAGCCGCAGTACAGGCTGCGCTACATACCAACAATAACCTTGGATCTAGCAGTACAGGAAATCGTGTAGGATGCACCTACAAAGAATTCACTGCCTGCAAACCTTTGGAATTTGATGGGACCGAAGGACCGATCGGATTGAAACGGTGGACCGAGAAGGTCGAATCGGTGTTTGCCATAAGTAAGTGTACCGAAGAGGACAAAGTGAAGTACGCTACACATACCTTCACAGGTTCTGCGTTAACATGGTGGAATACCTATCTAGAGCAAGTGGGACAAGACGATGCGTACGCACTACCGTGGTCAGCATTCAAGCACTTGATGAACGAGAAGTACCGTCCCAGAACCGAGGTCAATAAGCTCAAGACAGAACTTAGAGGGTTACGAACCCAAGGATTTGATATTACCACGTACGAAAGACGATTCACAGAATTGTGCCTATTGTGTCCGGGAGCATTCGAAGATGAGGAAGAGAAGATCGACGCGTTTGTGAAAGGATTACCGGAAAGAATCCAAGAAGATATAAGTTCACACGAGCCCGCCTCCATACAACAGGCATGTAGAATGGCTCACAAACTAGTGAACCAGATTGAAGAAAGAATTAAAAAACAGACTGCTGAAGAGGCCAATGTGAAGCAAGTCAAAAGAAAGTGGGAGGAAAACGGTGATAAGAATCACCAATACAACAACAACAGCAATTACAACAATAATCGCAACAATTATCCCAACAATCGCAACATCAATCGCAACTACAACAAACGACCCAACAACAACAACAACAACAACAACAACAACAACAACAACAGCAATTACGACAATAATCGCAACAATTATCCCAACAATCGCAACATCAATCGCAACTACAACAAACGACCCAACAACAACAACAACAACAACAACAACAACAACAACAACAACAACAACAGCAACTACAACAATCATCCCAACAACAATAATAACCGCAACAACAACAATAATCAGAAGCAGCTATGCCAAAGGTGTGAAAAGTATCACTCGGGGTTCTGCACCAAATTTTGCAACAAGTGTAAAAGAAATGGTCATAGCGCGGCGAAGTGTGAGGTCTACGGACCAGGGGTTAATAGAACGAAAGGAACAAATGGTGTCGGAACGAGTAATGGCGGAGCAAGTAGTGTCGGAGCAAGTTATGCCAATGTAGTTTGTTATAAATGTGGAAAACCGGGCCACATTATTAGAAATTGCCCGAACCAGGAGAACACGAATGGACAAGGCCACGGAAGAGTTTTCAATATTAATGCGGCAGAGGCACAGGAAGACCCGGAGCTTGTTACAGGTACGTTTCTTATTGACAATAAATCTGCTTACGTTTTATTTGATTCGGGTGCGGATAGAAGCTATATGAGTAGAGATTTTTGTGCTAAATTAAGTTGTCCATTGACGCCTTTGGATAGTAAATTTTTACTCGAATTAGCAAATGGTAAATTAATTTCAGCAGATAATATATGTCGGAATCGAGAAATTAAACTGGTTAGCGAAACATTTAAGATTGATTTGATACCAGTAGAGTTAGGGAGTTTTGATGTGATAATCGGTATGGACTGGTTGAAAGAAGTGAAAGCAGAGATCGTTTGTTACAAAAATGCAATTCGCATTATACGAGAAAAAGGAAAACCCTTAATGGTGTACGGAGAAAAGGGCAACACGAAGCTACATCTTATTAGTAATTTGAAGGCACAAAAACTAATAAGAAAAGGTTGCTATGCTGTTCTAGCACACGTCGAGAAAGTACAAACTGAAGAAAAGAGCATCAATGATGTTCCCATTGCAAAAGAATTTCCTGATGTATTTTCGAAAGAATTACCGAGATTACCCCCACATCGATCCGTTGAATTTCAAATAGATCTTGTACCAGGAGCTGCACCAATAGATCGTGCTCCTTATAGACTCGCACCCAGTGAGATGAAAGAACTGCAAAGCCAATTACAAGAACTTGAGCGTGGTTTCATTTGACCAAGCACATCACCGTGGGTAGCTCCTGTTTTGTTTGTCAAGAAGAAAGATGGTACATTCAGGTTGTGTATCGACTACCGAGAGTTGAACAAACTTACCATCAAGAACTGCTACCCACTACCGAGAATCGACGACTTATTTGATCAACTACAAGGCTCATCTGTTTATTCAAAGATTGACTTACGTTCCGGGTATCATCAAATGCGGGTGAAAGAAGATGATATTCCAAAGACTGCTTTCAGAACACGTTACGGTCATTACGAGTTTATGGTCATGCCGTTTGGTTTAACTAATGCACCAGCTATGTTCATGGACCTTATGAACCGAGTGTGTGGACCATACCTTGACAAGTTTGTCATTGTTTTCATTGATGACATACTTATTTACTCAAAGAATGACCAAGAACACGGTGAACATTTGAGAAAGGTGTTAGAAGTATTGAGGAAGGAAGAATTGTACGCTAAGTTTTCAAAGTGTGCATTTTGGTTGGAAAAAGTTCAATTCCTCGGTCACATAGTGAACAAAGAAGGTATTAAGGTGGATCCAGCAAAGATAGAAACTGTTTAAAAGTGGGAAACCACGAAAACTCCGAAACACATACGCCAGTTTTTAGGACTAGCTGGTTACTACAGAAGGTTCATCCAAGACTTTTCCAGAATAGCAAAACTCTTGACTGCATTAACGCATAAAGGGAAGAAATTTGAATGGAAGGATGAACAAGAGAAAGCGTTCCAGTTATTGAAGAAAAAGCTAACTACGGCACCTATATTGTCATTGCCTGAAGGGAATGATGATTTTGTGATTTATTGTGACGCATCAAAGCAAGGTCTCGGTTGTGTATTAATGCAACGAACAAAGGTGATTGCTTATGCGTCTAGACAATTGAAGATTCACGAACAAAATTATACGACACATGATTTGGAATTAGGCGCGGTTGTTTTTGCATTAAAGACTTGGAGGCACTACTTATATGGGGTCAAAAGTATTATATATACTGACCACAAAAGTCTTCAACACATATTTAATCAGAAACAACTGAATATGAGGCAGCGTAGGTGGATTGAATTGTTGAATGATTACGACTTTAAGATTCGTTACCACCCGGGGAAGGCAAATGTGGTAGCCGATGCCTTGAGCAGGAAGGACAGAGAACCTATTCGAGTAAAATCTATGAATATAATGATTTATAATAACCTTACTACTCAAATAAAGGAGGCGCAACAAGGAGTTTTAAAAGAGGGAAATTTAAAGGATGAAATACCCAAAGGATCGGAGAAGCATCTTAATATTCGGGAAGACGGAACCCGGTATAGGGCTGAAAGGATTTGGGTACCAAAATTTGGAGATATGAGAGAAATGGTACTTAGAGAAGCTCATAAAACCAGATACTCAATACATCCTGGAACGGGGAAGATGTACAAGGATCTCAAGAAACATTTTTGGTGGCCGGATATGAAAGCCGATGTTGCTAAATACGTAGGAGAATGTTTGACGTGTTCTAAGGTCAAAGCTGAGCATCAGAAACCATCAGGTCTACTTCAACAACCCGAAATCCGGGAATGGAAATGGAAAAACATTACCATGGATTTCATCACTAAATTGCCAAGGACTGCAAGTGGTTTTGATACTATTTGGGTAATAGTTGATCGTCTCACCAAATCAGCACACTTCCTGCCAATAAGAGAAGATGACAAGATAGAGAAGTTAGCACGACTGTATTTGAAGGAAGTCGTCTCCAGACATGGAATACCAATCTCTATTATCTCTGATAGGGATGGCAGATTTATTTCAAGATTCTGGCAGACATTACAGCAAGCATTAGGAACTCGTCTAGACATGAGTACTGCTTATCATCCACAAACTGATGGGCAGAGCGAAAGGACGATACAAACGCTTGAAGACATGCTACGAGCATGTGTTATTGATTTCGAAAACAGTTGGGATCGACATCTACCGTTAGCAAAATTTTCCTACAACAACAGCTACCATTCAAGCATTGAGATGGCGCCGTTTGAAGCACTTTATGGTAGAAAGTGCAGGTCTCCAATTTGTTGGAGTGAAGTGGGGGATAGACAGATTACGGGTCCAGAGATTATACAAGAAACTACCGAGAAGATCATCCAAATTCAACAACGGTTGAAAACCGCCCAAAGTCGACAAAAGAGCTACGCTGACATTAAAAGAAAAGATATAGAATTTGAAATTGGAGAGATGGTCATGCTTAAAGTTGCACCTTGGAAAGGCATTGTTCGATTTGGTAAACGAGGGAAATTAAATCCAAGGTTTATTGGACCATTCAAGATTATTGATCGTGTCGGACCAGTAGCTTACCGACTTGAATTACCTCAATAACTCGCGGATGTACATAACACTTTCCACGTCTCGAATTTGAAGAAATGTTTTGCTAAAGAAGATCTCACTATTCCGTTAGATGAAATCCAAATCAATGAAAAACTCCAATTCATCGAAGAACCCGTCGAAATAATGGATCGTGAGGTTAAAAGACTTAAGCAAAACAAGATACCAATTGTTAAGGTTCGATGGAATGCTCGTAGAGGACCCGAGTTCACCTGGGATCGTGAAGGTCAGATGAAGAAGAAATACCCGCATCTATTTCCAGAAGATTCGTCAACACCTTCAACAGCTTAAAATTTCGGGACGAAATTTATTTAACGGGTAGGTACTGTAGTGACCGGAACTTTTCCATGTTTATATATATTAATTTAGATTGATATTTACATGATTAAATGTTTCCAACATGTTAAGCAATCAAACTTGTTAAGACTTGATTAATTGAAATATGTTTCATATAGACAATTGACCACCCAAGTTGACCGGTGATTCACGAACGTTAAAACTTGTAAAAACTGTATGATGACATATATATGGATATATATATAGTTAACATGATACTATGATAAGTAAACATATCATTAAGTATATTAACAATGAACTACATATGTAAAAATAAGACTACTAACTTAATGATTTTTAAACGAGACATATATGTAACGATTATCATTGTAAAGACATTTAATGTATATATATATCATATTAAGAGATATTCATACATGATAATATCATGATAATATAATAATTTAAAATCTAATTTGATATTATAAACATTGGGTTAACAACATTTAACAAGATCGTTAATCTAAAGGTTTCAAAACAACACTTACATGTAACGACTAACGATGACTTAACGACTCAGTTAAAATGTATATACATGTAGTGTTTTAATATGTATTTATACACTTTTTAAAGACTTCAATAAACTTATCAAAATACTTCTACTTAACAAAAATGCTTACAATTACATCCTCGTTCAGTTTCATCAACAATTCTACTCGTATGCACCCGTATTCGTACTCGTACAATACACAGCTTTTAGATGTATGTACTATTGCTATATACACTCCAATGATCAGCTCTTAGCAGCCCATGTGAGTCACCTAACACATGTGGGAACCATCATTTGGCAACTAACATGAAATATCTCATAAAATTACAAAAATATGAGTAATCATTCATGACTTATTTACATGAAAACAAAATTACATATCCTTTATATCTAATCCATACACCAACGACCAAAAACACCTACAAACACTTTCATTCTTCAATTTTCTTCATCTAATTGATCTCTCTCAAGTTCTATCTTCAAGTTCTAAGTGTTCTTCATAAATTCTACAAGTTCTAGTTACATAAAATCAAGAATACTTTCAAGTTTGCTAGCTCACTTCCAATCTTGTAAGGTGATCATCCAACCTCAACAAATCTTTGTTTCTTACAGTAGGTTATCATTCTAATACAAGGTAATAATCATATTCAAACTTTGGTTCAATTTCTATAACAATAACAATCTTATTTCAAGTGATGATCTTACTTGAACTTGTTTTCGTGTCATGATTCTGCTTCAAGAACTTCGAGCCATCCAAGGATCCGTTGAAGCTAGATCCATTTTTCTCTTTTCCAGTAGGTTTATCCAAGGAACTTAAGGTAGTAATGATGTTCATAACATCATTCGATTCATACATATAAAGCTATCTTATTCGAAGGTTTAAACTTGTAATAACTAGAACATAGTTTAGTTAATTCTAAACTTGTTCGCAAACAAAAGTTAATCCTTCTAACTTGACTTTTAAAATCAACTAAACACATGTTATATATCTATATGATATGCTAACTTAATGATTTAAAACCTGGAAACACGAAAAACACCGTAAAATCGGATTTACGCTGTCGTAGTAACACCGCGGGCTGTTTTGGGTTAGTTAATTAAAAACTATGATAAACTTTAATTTAAAAGTTGTTATTCTGAGAAAATTATTTTTATTATGAACATGAAACTATATCCAAAAATTATGGTTAAACTCAAAGTGAAAGTATGTTTTCTAAAATGGTCATCTAGACGTCGTTCTTTCGACTGAAATGACTACCTTTACAAAAACAACTTGTAACTTATTTTCCGACTATAAACCTATATTTTTTCTGTTTAGATTCATAAAATAGAGTTCAATATGAAACCATAGCAATTTGATTCACTCAAAACGGATTTAAAATGAAGAAGTTATGGGTAAAACAAGATTGGATAATTTTTCTAATTTTAGCTACGTGAAAATTGGTAACAAATATATTCCAACCATAACTTAATCAACTTGTATTGTATATTATGTAATCTTGAGATACCATAGACACGTATACAATGTTTCGACCTATCATGTCGACACATCTATATATATTTCGGAACAACCATAGACACTCTATATGTGAATGTTGGAGTTAGCTATACAGGGTTGAGGTTGATTCCAAAATATATATAGTTTGAGTTGTGATCAATACTGAGATACGTATACACTGGGTCGTGGATTGATTCAAGATAATATTTATCGATTTATTTCTGTACATCTAACTGTGGACAACTAGTTGTAGGTTACTAACGAGGACAGCTGACTTAATAAACTTAAAACATCAAAATATATTAAAAGTGTTGTAAATATATTTTGAACATACTTTGATATATATGTATATATTGTTATAGGTTCGTGAATCAACCAGTGGCCAAGTCTTACTTCCCGACGAAGTAAAAATCTGTGAAAGTGAGTTATAGTCCCACTTTTAAAATCTAATATTTTTGGGATGAGAATACATGCAGGTTTTATAAATGATTTACAAAATAGACACAAGTACGTGAAACTACATTCTATGGTTGAATTATCGAAATCGAATATGCCCCTTTTTATTAAGTCTGGTAATCTAAGAATTAGGGAACAGACACCCTAATTGACGCAAATCCTAAAGATAGATCTATTGGGCCTAACAAACCCCATCCAAAGTACCGGATGCTTTAGTACTTCGAAATTTATATCATATCCGAAGGGTGTCCCGGAATGATGGGGATATTCTTATATATGCATCTTGTTAATGTCGGTTACCAGGTGTTCACCATATGAATGATTTTTATCTCTATGTATGGGATGTGTATTGAAATATGAAATCTTGTGGTCTATTATTATGATTTGATATATATAGGTTAAACCTATAACTCACCAACATTTTTGTTGACGTTTTAAGCATGTTTATTCTCAGGTGATTATTAAGAGCTTCCGCTGTCGCATACTTAAATAAGGACAAGATTTGGAGTCCATGCTTGTATGATATTGTGTAAAAACTGCATTCAAGAAACTTATTTTGTTGTAACATATTTGTATTGTAAACCATTATGTAATGGTCGTGTGTAAACAGGATATTTTAGATTATCATTATTTGATAATCTATGTAAAGCTTTTTAAACCTTTATTGATGAAATAAAGGTTATGGTTTGTTTTAAAATGAATGCAGTCTTTGAAAAACGTCTCATATAGAGGTCAAAACCTCGCAACGAAATCAATTAATATGGAACATTTTTAATCAATAAGAACGGGACATTTCATAATTAATAACTCAAAATGGTGCCAAGTGAGCACAAGAAAGATGCATTGCATGACAACCTGAAACTTCTTCGCTCGAGTAGAAATTCTCATTCAGGAATCCCCACTTGTCAAACAATAACATGTCCGTGATAATAGAAAAATAATTAAGGATTACTGTGGCCACTTATTGCTTCATCATAAACTTGAGTTATTTTATACATTCATATATAGAATGAAATCCACTTACCTTTGATTACACACACCATACTACTTCTTAACCATCACCTCAAACTCGCTACCTTACAACACAACAATCACTTTGAATCACCATCACAACCGTTCAACACCACTCGCCACCACCTCCGGTCACCATGAACAAACCATCGTCACCTAAACCACCAACCATCATCTTCATCATCTCTTGCTATATAATTACATATTTATGACTTCAATCGATCACACCCGGATGCAAATTATGTTTTGTCTCGGTTCAAGAACCAAGTTACCACGATCATCTCTCTCTCTCTCTCTCTCTAATTTTTTTTTTGTTTTTGTTACCTTGATCGACCTCCTCTAACAATCAAGCCTTACTGCTGACTGCTACCCCTTTCCTTCCTATACGAATCATCACAACCTACTGATTTTCATCGTTGTGTTGAAATTATTCGAAAACCTAAACCACTATAAAAACCTTTTCTTGCTGCACGCTGAATGCTAATGCAAGTGTCATTATTTTATTTTATTTTCCTGTCTAAACATTACCCGAATCCACCTATTATAATCGGGTATTACAACTTTATTTTTTTTTTGTATTAATCGACAATCATAAAGCAATGAACCCCACTTGATAAAGTAAAGTGAGCTGTAGGTAGCATTTGATTAAATTATCTAACACCACCGAACTCAATATGATAGTTACTTGCTCAAATTATTTTGATGTTAGTGGGAGACAACTTCCTAATCATGAATCATTTGTTAAATATAAAGCAATAGGGAAAGGTGTGGATTCCTTCTTCCTTTTTCGTGGCCAATAACCCCATTCACCACTTGCAAATTTTAAATGTAACATTGATCATAAGAAGTTAAACTGTAAACATTTATGACTAGATTATTGGACCGTTATGTGTTGGTGTTTCCAAGTGGGCCGAAACCCTTTTAAAATAAATGATGATGATGTGAGACGAGGTACGTGAGTGATGATGATGGGACGAATCACGATTGGAATGATGATGGTGAGGTTACGAACATGATTATGATGATCACGAATGATTTGCATGATAATTATGATGTTTAATGAAGATGATGATGATTAATGTTTGGCTTCTAGTCGAATAAGTTGAAGTAAGTCAGAATCGGGTTAAGTAAAAATTTTGTGTGATTATGGTGAGGAAGATGGCATACAGCCGTTATATGTATATAAATATAAACGCGAATTATTACAAGTAAATAATAATGGTTCAATGGTTTGGAGTGGGGGTTTTGAAGCAAGAGGTCATGGGTTCGAAACCCAGAGTCTGCAAACTTTTTATTTATTTTTGTTGTTGGGCCGTATACATAATGAAGTGATTGGGCCGAAATTCAATCTGTTGTTGGGCCGGAATATTGATGTAGATGACGGAATAATAATAATGGGTTAGGATATATAATAGAAATCGAGAATGAAGGAGTGGTATTGGGTGTTGTGGGTGAGCGAAAGATCTTGGGTTCGAGTCTTGGCAAGGGCAGTTATCTCTTTTTGGAACCTTTTTCTTGTGAGGTAGTTATTATTATTATTATTATTTTTATTGTTATTATTAATATTATTACTCGTATTATTGTCATTAAGTATTATAGATTGTTATTATTTATTATCATTATTATTACTTTTACCATTGGGATTATTATTACAACTAAATTGGTATCATAATTATCATTAGTACTAATAGGATTATTAGAATTATTATTATTATTATTACAAAAAAAATTAGTTATATATATTTTTTCAAAACTATATTAATATTTTTATAAAAAATACTAATTATATATCTAAATAATATAAAATAAATATATTTAATGAAACCTATAAATTATTAAGTATAACAGCTATATCACTAATATTAATATATAAATTTGTTTGATTATGATTATGTGTTAATATATATACAAATAATATAGGTTCGTGAATCCGAGGTCAACCCTACACTTGTTCAATGTCATCATATGTATTTTTACTACAAAATACAGTATGGTGAGTTTCATTTGCTCCCTTTTTAATTGCTTTTGCATTATATATTTTTGGGCTGAGAATACATGCGCTGTTTTATAAATGTTTTACGATATAGACATAAGTAATCGAAACTACATTCTATGGTTGAATTATCAAAGTCGAATATGCCCCTTTTTATTAAGTCTAGTAATCTAAGAATTAGGGAACAGACACCCTAATTGACGCGAACTCTAAAGATAGATCTATCGGGCCCAACAAGCCCCATCCAAAGTACCGGATGCTTTAGTACTTCGAAATTTATATCATGTCCGAAGGAGGATCCCGGAATGATGGGGATATTCTTATATGCATATTGTGAATGTTGGTTACCAGGTGTTCAATCCATATGAATGATATTTTTGTCTCTATGCATGGGAAATTTATTTATGAGAATTGGGAATATGAAATCTTGTGGTCTATTAAAATGATGGAAATGATTATTTATGTTAAACTAATGAACTCACCAACCTTTTGGTTGATACTTGAAAGCATGTTTATTCTCAGGTATGAAAGAAATCTTCCGCTGTGCATTTGCTCATCTTAGAGATATTACTTGGAGTCATTCATGACATATTTCAAAAGACGTTGTATTCGAGTCGTTGAGTTCATCAAGATTAATATTAAGTCAATTATAGTTAGATATATTATGAAATGATATGCATATCGTCAACTTTCGATGTAATGAAAGATTGTCTTTTCAAAAACGAATGCAGTGTTTGTAAAATGTATCATATAGAGGTCAAGTACCTCGCGATGTAATCAACTGTTGTGAATCGTTTATAATTGATATGGACTTCGTCCGAATAGATTAGGACGGGTTATGACAGATGTGATTATAATTAGTAAGATGATAAATACATAATATTATCATTAGTAATAAGATGGTTATTATTATTAGTATTAAGTTAATTATTATTATTATTAATAAATTAACTATTATTATTAACTTTAGTAATACGATTATGATTATTAGTATAATATTATTTTCATATTTAATCATTTTTATTGTTATTATTGTTATAAGTATTATTATAAATATTATCATTATTATTAAAAAACATCATTTTCAGTAAAAATTTTATTATTAATAAAATTATTATCTTTATTAAAATTATCTTTTTTAAAAATTAACATATTTATTATTATTATCACTCTTATTACTATCATTATTATTATTATCCTTAATATAGTATTATTACAATTATTAATTTAACAGATAAATGATCTTTATATAAAAATATATCTTTAATACACATAACTTAATTATATTAATATCTTTACTTATTTATAATATATATAAGGAATATATTTAAGTAAATAATGAGACTTATAAGTTATTAATTTTAAAATTTTATCACTAATGAATATACATATAAATTTATACGATTACAATGTGTAAATATATATAATCAATAAATGAAATTATGTGATCTCCATTATATGTGTTAATATATATATATATATATATATATATATATATATATATATATATATATATATATATAAATGATATAGGTTCGTGAATCCGAGGCCAACCTTGCATTGTTCAGTTCCGTCGTATGCATATTTTTACTACAAAATATCGTACAGTGAGTTTCATTTGCTCCCTTTTTAAATGCTTTTGCAATATATATTTTTGGGACTAAGAATGCATGCGCTGCTTTTATAACTATTTTACGAAATAGACACAAGTTATTGAAACTACATTCTATGGTTGAATTGTTATACTGGATATCGCCCTTGTTGAACTTGGTAGCCTAAGAATTGGTGTTTATTATAATTGCCACCAATTGACGCGAATCCTAAAGATAGATCTATGGGCTTTGACACGCCCCAGTCAGAGTATTTGAACTGCTTTAGTACTTCGATGATTATATGTTTGGGGATATTCTAGATGCATTTTGTTAATGTCGGTTACCAGGTGTTCAATCCATATGAATGAATTTTAAACACTTGCGAGTGTATGATTATTGAATAAATCTATTAAAATTATGGAAATGATTGATTACGATAAACCTATGAACTCACCAACCTTTTGGTTGACACTTTAAAGCATGTTTATCCTCAGGTATGAAAGAAATCTTCCGCTCTGCATTTTCTCATTTTAAAGATATTACATGGAGTCGTTCATGGCATATTGGACCAAGTTATGGCATATTTAGGCAGTACCTCGCAATGGGACCAAATGTTGATGACTTCGTCCAGTGGATTAGGACGGGCTATCACACCATTGTATACATGTCTCAGACTCGATCACAACTCAAAGTATATATATTATTTTGGAATCAACCTCAACCCTGTATAGCTAACTCGATCATTACCGCATATAGAGTGTCTATGGTTATTCCAAATAATATATATAGATGCGTCGATATGATATGTCAAAACCTTGTATACGTGTCCCGATATTTAAAATGCGTAAATAACAGTATTTAAATGACGATAAATAAAGTGCGTAAAATAAATAACATAAATTAAATGACGATAAATAAAATTGCGAGAATTAAAATTGTGATAAATAAAATGTAATAATGAATTAACAGTTAGCTAGGAACAGTTAGCTAGGATTTTGTTAGCGTGGATTCTTAACAAAATTTTCTCATAGTTAATTTGTTTGTTTCTAACAAATTATATTTTTGTCCAATAGTTTCTTCATTATGCCACTTGTTGGATTCTGATAGGTCAAAATCCAAATATAAAATTGAATGAAAATGATTATTCTGTGGTGAACGGATTCATATATCTGTGAACGTAAGTAGGATAGTAAAAGACTGTTGAATCAGATTCGAAGAATGTACAGTGTAACTTATTAATGTGAAATCTAAATATTCCTCGGGTATTACCTACCCGTTAAAATATTTTCACCATTAACAGTTTGTACGAAAGAATTTTTAATTACAATCTTTATGAGAATATACATACATATATATTTTCTTCAGATATAATCATGGATTTAATGAGTTAATATGATATTAATCTCATCTGATTTATCATTAGAACTAGAATACATAATCTCTAAAACATTAGAAATTATATAATCGTTGAAATGTCCCGTTCATATCGATTATAAACGTTCCATATTAATTGATTTCGTTGCGAGGTTTTGACCTCTATATGAGACGTTTTTCAAAGACTGCATTCTTTTTTAAAACAAACCATAACCTTTATTTTATCGACAAGGTTAAAAAGACACCACCTAGATTATCCAGAAATGATAATCTAAAAATATCACACTTACACACTACCAATACATATTGGTTTACAATATTAATATGTTACAACAAAATAAATCTCGAATGCAGTTTTAAACAATATTATACACGCATGCTGACACCAAATCTTGTCCACATATTAGCATGCAACAGCGGAAGCTCTTAATAATCACCTGAGAATAAACATACTTTAAACGTCAACAAAAATATTGGTGAGTTATAGGTTTAACCTATATATTTATCAAATTGTAATAATAGACCACAAGATTTCATATTTTAATATACATCCCATACATAGAGATAAAAATCATTCATATGGTGAACACCTGGTAACCGACATTAACAAGATGCATATAAGAATATCCCCTATCATTCCGGGAAATCCAACGGACATGATAAAACAACATCGAAGTACTAAAGAATCCGCAACCATGGATGGGGTTCGTTAGGCCCAATAGATCTATCTTTAGGATTCACGTCAATTAGTAGATCGGTTTATTAATTCTTAGGTTACCAAGAAAAAAGGGGCATATTCGGCTTCGATCATTCACCCATATAATGTAGTTTCATTTACTTGTGTCTATTTCGTAAAATATTTATAAAACTGCATGTATTCTCATCCCAAAATATTAGATTTTAAAAGTGGGACTATAACTCACTTTCACAGATTTTTACTTCGTCGGGAAGTAAGACTTGGCCGCTGGTCGATTCACGAACCTATAACAAATATGTACATATATATCAAAGTATGTTCAAAATATATTTACAACATTATTAATACGTTTTACTGTTTTAAATTTATTAAGTCAGCTGTCCTCGTTAGTAACCTACAACTAGTTGTCCACAGTTAGATGTACAGAAATAAATCGATATATATTATCTTGAATCAATCCACGACTCAGTGTATACACGTCTCAGGCTAGATCACAACTCACAGTATATATATTTTTTGAATCAACCTCAACCCTGTATAGCTAACTCCAACATTACTGCATATAGAGTGTCTATGGTTGTTCCAAATAATATATATACATGGGTCGATATGATATGTCAAAACATTTGCATACGTGTCTATGGTATCCCAAGATTACATAATATATTAGAATACATGTATAATACAATATAAGTTAGCTAGGATATGATTTGTATAGAATTGTTACAATATTTCCCGTAGCTACAACAATCAAAAAATATCCAATCTTGTTTTACCCATAACTTCTTCGTTTTAAATCCGTTTTGAGTGAATCAAATTGCTATGGTTTCATATTAAACTCTATTTTATGAATCTAAACAGAAAAAGTATAGGTTTATAGTCAGAAATATAAGCTACAAGTCGTTTTTGTAAGAGGTAGTCATTTCAGTCGAAAGAACGACGTCTTGATGACCATTTTGAAAAACATACTTCCACTTTGAGTTTAACCATGATTTTTGGATATAGTTTCTTGTTCATAAGAAAAATCATTTTCCCAGTAGAACAACTTTTAAATCAAAGTTTATCATAGTTTTTAATTATCAAACCAAAAACAGCCCGCGGTGTTACTACGACGGCGTATATCCGGTTTTACGGTGTTTTCTGGTGTTTTCAGGTTTTAAATCATTAAGTTAGCATATCATATAGATATAGAATATGTGTTTAGTTGATTTTAAAAGTTAAATTAGAAGGATTAACTTTTGTTTGTGAACAAGTTTAAAATTAACTAAACTATGTTCTAGTGATTACAAGTTTAAACCTTCGAATACGGTAGTTTTATATATATGAATCGAATGATGTTATGAACATCATTACTACCTCAAGTTTAGTAGGTAAACCTACTAAAAATGATGAAAAATTAACTTGAGCTTCAAAGGATCTTTGGATGGCTTGAAAGTTATTGAAGCAGAATCATGACACGAAAACAAGTTCAAGTAAGATTTCCACTCGAAATAAGATTGTTATAGTTATAGAAATTGAATAAAAGTTTGAATATGAGTATTACCTTGTATTAGAAATATATCTTAATGTAAATAAGAAAGATTTCTTGAGGTTGGATGATCACTTTACAGGATTGGAAGTAAGCTAGCAAACTTGGAAGTATTCTTGATTTTATGAAACTAGAACTTATAGAATTTATGAAGAACACTTAGAACTTGAAGATAGAACTTGAGAGAGATAAATTAGATGAAGAAAATTGAAGAATGAAAGTGTTTGTAGGTGTTTTTGGTCGTTGGTACATGGATTAGATATAAAGGATGTGTAATTTTGTTTACATGTAAATTAGTCATGAATGATTACTAATGTTTTTGTAATTTTATGAGATATTTCATGCTAGTTGCCAAATGATGGTTCCCACATATGTTAGGTACATGGGCTGCTAAGAAATGATCATTGGAGTGTATATACCAATAGTACATACATCTAAAAGCTGTGTATTGTACGAGTACGAATACGGGTGCATACGAGTAGAATTATTGATGAAACTGAACGAGGATGTAATTGTAAGCATTTTTGTTAAGTAGAAGTATTTTGATAAGTGTCTAGAAGTCTTTCAAAAGTGTATGAATACATATTAAAACACTACATGTATATACATTTTAACTGAGTCGTTAAATCATCGTTAGTCGTTACATGTAAATGTTGTTTTGAAACCTTTAGGTTAACGATCTTGTTAAATGTTGTTAACCCATTGTTTATTATATCTAAAGAGATGTTAAATTATTACATTATCATGATATTATGATATATTAATATATCTTAGTATGATATATATACAATTAAATGTTGTTACAACGATAATCGTTACATATATGTCTCGTTTCGAAATCATTAAGTTAGTAGTCTTGTTTTTACATATGTAGTTCATTATTAATACCCTTAATGACTTGTTTACTTATCATTTATCATGATTAAACATAGTGTATCAATATCTTAATATGATTCATATGTATTTAGTAAGACGTTGTTATAACGATAATCGTTATATATATCGTTTCGAGTTTCTTAATTCAATAAACTCAATTTTATGTATATAACTCATTGTAAAAATACCTAATGAGATACTTACTTATCATAATATCATGTTAACTATATATATAATCATATATATGTCATCATATAGTTTTTACAAGTTTTAACGTTCCTGAATCACCGGTCAACTTGGGTGGTCAATTGTCTACATGAAACTCATTTCAAATAATCAAGTCTTAACAAGTTTGATTGCTTAACATGTTGGAAACATTTAATCATGCAAATATAGTTTTCAATTAATATATAATCATGGAAAAGTTCGGGTCACTACAGTACCTACCCGTTAAATAAATTGCGTCCTGAAATTTTAAGCTGTTGACGGTGTTGACGCATCTTCTGGAAATAGGTGAGGGTATTTCAGCTTCATCTAATCTTCACAATCCCAGGTGAATTTGGGTCCTCTACGAGCAATCCATCGAACCTTAACCATTGGTATCTTATTATGCTTAAGTCTTTTAACCTCACGATCCATTATTTCGACGGGTTCTTCAATGAATTGTAGTTTTTCGTTAATTGTAAT
Organism: Rutidosis leptorrhynchoides; assembly: GCF_046630445.1. Classification (NCBI taxonomy): domain Eukaryota; kingdom Viridiplantae; phylum Streptophyta; class Magnoliopsida; order Asterales; family Asteraceae; genus Rutidosis; species Rutidosis leptorrhynchoides. The sequence goes on along the minus strand of NC_092338.1, from coordinate 168,552,045 downwards.
CTCATCTAATGGAATGGTGAGATCTTCTTTAGCAAAGTATTATGTACCCCGGCGAGTTGTTGCGGTAAGTCAAGTCGGTAAGCTACTGGTCCGACACGATCTATAATCTTGAATGGTCCATTGTACCTTGGATTTAGTTTCCCCCGTTTACCAAATCGAACAACGCCTTTCCAAGGTGAAACCTTAAGCATGACCATCTCTCCAATCTCAAATTCTATATCTTTTCTTTTAATGTCCGCATAGCTCTTTTGTCGACTTTGGGCAGTTTTCAATCGTTGTTGAATTTAGATGATCTTCTCGGTAGTTTCTTGAATTATCTCCGGACCCGTAATCTGTCTATCCCCCACTTCACTCCAACAAATAGGAGACCTGCACTTTCTACCATAAAGTGCTTCAAACGGCGCCATCTCAATACTCGAATGGTAACTGTTGTTGTAGGAAAATTCCGCTAACGGTAGGTATCGATCCCAACTGTTTCCGAAATCGATTATACGTGCTCGTAGTATGTCTTCAAGGGTCTGTATCATCCTTTCACTTTGCCCATCAGTTTGTGGATGATAAGCAGTACTCATGTCTAGACGAGTCCCCAATGCTTGTTGCAATGTCTGCTAAAATCTTGAAACAAATTTGCCATCCCTATCTGAGATATTAGAGACTGGTATTCCATGTCTGGAGACAACTTCCTTTAAGTATAATTGCGCCAACTTCTCCATTTTATCATCTTCTCTCATTGGCAGAAAGTGTGCTGACTTGGTAAGACAATCGACTATTACCCAAATTGTATCATAACCACTTGCAGTCCTTGGCAATTTAGTAATGAAATCCATGGAAATGTTTTCCCATTTCCATTCCGGGATTTCATGTTGTTGAAGTAGACCTGATGGTTTCTGATGTTCAGCTTTGACCTTAGAACACGTCAAACATTCTCCTACGTATTTAGCAATATCGGCTTTCATACCCGGTCACCAAAAGTGTTTCTTGAGATCTTTGTACATCTTCCCCGCTCCAGGATGTATTGAATATCTGGTTTTATGTGCTTCCTTAAGTACCTTTTTTCTCACATCTCCAAACTTTGGTACCCAAATTCTTTCAGCCCTATACCGAGTTCCGTCTTCCCGAATATTAAGATGTTTCTCCGACCCTTTAGGTATTTCATTCTTCAACTTTCCTTCTTTTACAACTCCCTGCTGCGCCTCCTTTATTTGAGTAGTAAGGTTAGTACGAATAATTATATTCATAGCTTTTACTCAAAAGAGTTCTCTGTCCTTTCTGCTCAAGGCGTCGGCTACCACATTTGCCTTCCCCGGGTGGTAACAAATCTCAAAGTTGTAATCATTCAACAATTCAATCCACCTACGCTGTCTCATATTCAGTTGTTTCTGATTAAATATGTGTTGAAAACTTTTGTGGTCGGTATATATAATACTTTTGACCCCATATAAGTAGTGCCTCCAAGTCTTTAATGCAAAAACAACTGCGCCTAATTCCAAATCATGCGTCGTATAATTCTGCTCGTGAATCTTCAATTGTCTAGACGCATAAGCAATTACCTTCATTCATTGCATTAATACACATTCGAGACCTTGCTTTGAGGCGTCACAATATATCACAAAATCATCATTCCCTTCAGGTAATGACAATATAGGTGTCGTAGTTAACTTTTTCTTCAATAATTGAAACGTTTTCTCTTGTTCATCCTTCCATTCAAATTTTTTTTCCCTTTATGCGTTAATGCAGTCAAGGGTTTTGCTATTTTGGAAAAATCTTGGATGAATCTCCTGTAATAACCAGCCAGTCCTAAAAATTGGCGTATATGCTACGGAGTTTTCGGGGTTTCCCACTTTTCAACGGTTTCAATCTTTGCCGGATCCACTTGAATACCTTCTTTGTTCACTATGTGACCGAGGAATTGAACTTCTTCCAACCAAAATGCATACTTTGAAAACATAGCGTACATTTTTTCTTTCCTCAACAACTCTAGCACTTTGCTCAAATGTTCTTCGTGCTCTTGATCATTCTTTGAGTAAATAAGTATGTCATCGATGAAAACAATGACAAACTTGTCAAGGTATGGTCCATACACTCGGTTCATGAGGTCCATGAACAAAGCTGGTGCATTAGTCAACCCAAACGGCATAGCCATAAACTCGTAATGACCGTAACGCGTTCTGAAAGCAGTCTTCAGAATATCATCCTCCTTCACCCGCATTTGATGATACCCGAAATATAAATCGATCTTCGAATAAACCGACGAGCCTTGTAGTTGATCAAATAAGTCATCGATTCTCGGTAGTGGGTAACGATTCTTGATGGTAAGTTTGTTCAACTCTCGGTAGTCGATACACAACCTGAATGTACCACCCTTCTTTTTGACAAACAAAACAGGAGCTCCCCATGGTGATGTACTTGGTCGTATAAAACTACGCTCTAAAAGTTCTTGTAATTGGCTTTAGAGTTCCTTCATTTCGCTGGGTGCAAGTATGTATGGAGCACGAGCTATTGGTGCAGCTCCTGGTACGAGATCTATTTGAAATTCAACAGATCGGTGTGGAGGCAGTCCCGGTAATTCTTTCGGAAATACATTGGGAAATTCTTTTGCGACGGGAACATCATTGATGTTCTTTTCTTCGGCTTGTACTTTCTCGACATGTGCTAGAACAGCATAGCAACCTTTTCTTATTAGTTTTTGTGCCTTTAAATTACTAATAAGATTTAGCTTCGCATTGCTCTTTTCTCCGTACACCATTAAGGGATTTCCTTTTTCTCGTACAATGCGAATTACATTTTTGTAACATACAATTTCCGCTCTCTCCTTTTTCAACCAATCCATACCGATTATCACATCAAAACTTCCTAATTCTACTGGTATCAAATCAATCTTAAATGTTTCGCTAACCAAATTAATTTTTCTATTCCGACATATATTATCTGCTGTAATTAATTTACCGTTTGCTAATTCGAGTAAAAATTTGTTATCCAAAGGTGTCAGTGGACAACTTAGTTTAGCACAAAAATCTCTACTCATATAGCTTCTATTCGCACCCGAATCAAATCAAACATAAGAAGATTTATTGTCAATAAGAAACGTACCCGTAACAAGCTCCAGGTCTTCCTGCGCTTCTGCCGTATTAATATTGAAAACTCTTCCGCGGCCCTGCCCACTAGTATTCCACTGATTCAGGCAATTTCTACTAATGTAGCCCGGTTTTCCACATGCAAAGCAAACTATGGCGGCATTATCTGTTCCGACATTATTTGTTCTTTTAATTCTGTTAAACTTTGGTCCGTAGACCTCACACTTTGCCGCACTATGACCATTTCTTCTACACCTAGTGCAAAATGTCGTGCAGAACCCCCGGTGATTCTCTTCACACCTTTGGCATGACTGTTTTTGGTTTTTGTTGCCATTGTTGTTATTGAGATTGTTATTGGGATTGTTATTGTTGCTATTGTTGTTGTTATTATTGTTGTTAGGACGTTTGTTAAAGTTGTTGATGCAATTGATGTTGCGTTTGTTGGGATAGTTATTGCGATTGTGGTTGTGATTATTGTTGTTGTATTGGTGACTCTTGTCATTGGTTTCTTTCCACTTTCTCTTGACTTGTTTCATGTTAGCCTCTTCAGTCGTCTGCTCTTTAATCCTTCCTTCGATCTGGTTCACTAATTTATGAGCCATTCGACTTGCCTTTTGTATGGAGGCGGGCTCGTGTGAACTGACATCTTCTTGAATCCTTTCCGGTAACCCTTTTACAAATGCGTCGATCTTCTCTTCTTTGTCTTCGAACGTTCTGGGGCACAATAGGCACAATTCAGTGAATCGTTGTTCGTACGTGGTGATATCGAAACCTTGCGTTCATAATCCTCTAAGCTCTACCTTGAGCTTGTTGACCTCGTTTCTGGGACGATACTGCTCGTTCATCAATTGCTTGAATGCTGACCACGGTAGTGCGTAAGCAGCATCTTGTCCTACCTGCTCGAGATAGGTATTCCACCATGTTAGCGCCGTACCTGTGAAGGTATGCGTAGCGTACTTTAATTTGTCTTCTTCAGTACATTTACTTATGGCAAACACCGATTCAACCTTCTCAGTCCACCGTTTCAATCTAATTGGACCCTCAGTTCCATCAAATTCCAAAGGTTTGCAGGCAGTGAATTCTTTGTAGGAGCATCCTACACGATTTCTTGTGAAATTAGTTCCATTGCTAGATCCAGAGTTATTGTTATTTTGTATCGTAGCCTGTACTGCAGCTATGTTTGCTGTAAGGAAAACACGGAAGTCTTCCTCGCTCATGTTCAAATTCTGACGAGTCGCCGGTGCCATTTCCTTCAAAAATAGCCCAAAAGAATTAAGTTAATCATATAGAATTTTAAGAGTAGTCAATAGTATTTCGTAGCATAGTATGAACTTATTTATAAAAGCTTTTTCTTCATATTAGCATTTTATAGTTTTTAATTCGGGTACTACCTACCCGTTAAGTTCATACTTAGTAGCTAATATACAATTCAACTACTACAATTCTATATGAAAAAACTGATTATAATAATATATCACATACAAATATTCTTCAAACTTACAACTTCGCTATATTACATATAACATGAAATATAGTACACTTTGATACGGGACAGTTTTGAAGATAAATCTAGTTAATACGCAAGTTGTTCAGCAAAGGAAATAAAGACACGTAATTCATAAGTCCAGAAACAAGTCATGCATTCTAGTTTTACTAAGACGACTTCCCATCCTTGGTCTTGTGGAAAATAACCGTTATGACCATTGGCTAGGCAGCATGTTGTAATGTCGTCAAAAGGACGAGGGTTTCGTAATGTCCAATAGCCCCGTAATAATCTAAAAACCTTGTTTCTCACCCCAACTACTGAATCCGTCACTTGTGGGAAGGTTTTATTTAAAAGTTGCAATCCGATATTCTTTTTCTCACTTTGGCAAGAAGCGAACATCACTAACCCGTAAGCATAACATACTTCTTTATGTTGCATGTTAGAAGCTCTTTCTAATTTACGAAATCCTATGTTGTGATATGTTGAGTCAAAATAGGTTCTTAACCCGTAGCGTAAAATTGCATTTGGGTTCCCCGCATTTAACGCTTTAAAGAAAACACGGCGTAACTTACGGTCTCCCCAATGTGATATACCCCACCTATCAAAGGAAAGCCTTTTATAAACTAAGGCATTTCTGGAAAGTCTTTCAAATGTTTGACAAGTTAATTTTGCCATAATTAATTGTGCTGATGAATTCTGACCGACTCTAGACAAGATTTCCTCAATCATATCCTCTGGTAGATCTTCTAAAATATTCGGTTGTCTACCCTTAACGTCCATTTTTTTTATACTCTAAAATAGACAAGGATTAGATTCGTAAAAGATAATTAACAAACAATACTAGCAATTTTTACATAGAACATAAAATTACAAGTACACTACAATACATATAATACACAACATGATTACAACCCTCTAATCTGAATCACTGGTTTCTTCTTCTTCGGACTTGGTTCGTTTTCCTAATTTTCTAGGAATATATGGTGTTCCTCTAATACGAGCCGTTATTTTCCACAATGGTTTAGAAAAACCTGGTGGTTTAGAGGTTCCCGGGTCATTGTTACATTTTAGGAAATACGGATGTTGCCGATACATATAAAGTTCATCGGGGTTGGAATCGGGTTTCTCTATTTTTATACCTTTTCCATTATTATTTTCTTTCGCTTTATTAAATTGGGTCGAGGTAATATCTATAACATCATCGGAATCCTCATCGGGATCCGATTCATCGGAAAATTGGTAATCTTCCCAATATTTTGCTTCCTCGGCGGAAACACCATTGACCATTATTAACTTTGGTCCGTTGGTTGAGGATTTTCTTTTATTTAATCGAATTACTGTAGGTATCAATATTTCTTCCTCCAAAACCTCTTCTTCTTCTGATTCCTCCTCTTCCGGTTCCTCCTCTTCCGGTTCCTCTTCTTTCGATTCCTCCTCTTCCGGTTCCTCCTCTTCCGGTTCCTCCTCTTCCGGTTCTTCTTCGGGAATTTGTGAATCTTCCCAAAATATATTCGACTCTTCATTATTATTAGGTGAATCCATGGGATTTGTACTAGTGGTAGACATCTATCACACAATATCAAAAACATTAAGAGGTTAAAATATCACATAATATTTACATGTTAATAATATATAGTTTCCAACAAAAGTGTTAAGCAATCATTTTTAAAGTAAACAAGGTCGAAGTCCAGACTCACTAATGTATCCTAACAAACTCGATAAGACACACTAATGCAAATGTCTGGTTCTCTATGACCAACGCTCAGATACCAACTAAAATGTCCCGTTCATATCGATTATAAACGTTCCATATTAATTGATTTCGTTGCGAGGTTTTGACCTCTATATGAGACGTTTTTCAAAGACTGCATTCGTTTTTAAAACAAACCATAACCTTTATTTTATCAACAAGGTTAAAAAGTCACCACCTAGATTATCCAGAAATGATAATCTAAAAATATCACACTTACACACTACCAATACATATTGGTTTACAATATTAATATGTTATAACAAAATAAATCTCGAATGCAGTTTTAAACAATATTATACAAGCATGCTGACACCAAATTTTGTCCACATATTAGCATGCAATAGCGGAAGCTCTTAATAATCACCTGAGAATAAACATGCTTTAAACGTCAACAAAAATGTTGGTGAGTTATAGGTTTAACCTATATATTTATCAAATTGTAATAATAGACCACAAGATTTCATATTTCAATATATATCCCATACATAGAGATAAAAATCATTCATACGGTGAACACCTGGTAACCGACATTAACAAGATGCATATAAGAATATCCCCTATCATTCCGGGAAATCCATCGGACATGATAAAACAACATCGAAGTACTAAAGCATCCGCAACCATGGATGGGGTTCGTTAGGCCCAATAGATCTATCTTTAGGATTCGCGTCAATTAGTAGATCGGTTTACTAATTCTTAGGTTACCAAGCAAAAAGGGGAATATTCGGCTTCGATCATTCACCCATATAATGTAGTTTCATTTACTTGTGTCTATTTCGTAAAATATTTATAAAACTGAATGTATTCTCATCCCAAAATATTAGATTTTAAAAGTGGGACTATAACTCACTTTCACAGATTTTTACTTCATCGGGAAGTAAGACTTGGCCACTGGTCGATTCACGAACCTATAACAAATATATACATATATATCAAAGTATGTTCAAAATATATTTACAACATTCTTAATACGTTTTACTGTTTTAAATTTATTAAGTCAGCTGTCCTCGTTAGTAACCTACAACTAGTTGTCCACAGTTAGATGTACAGAAATAAATCGATATATATTATCTTGAATCAATTCACTACCCAGTGTATACACGTCTCAGGCTAGATCACAATTCAAAGTATATATATTTTTGGAATCAACCTCAACCCTGTATAGCTAACTCCAACATTACTGCATATAGAGTGTCTATGGTTGTTCCAAATAATATATATACATGGGTCGATATGATATGTCAAAACATTTGCATACGTGGCTATGGTATCCCAAGATTACATAATATATTAGAATTCATGTATAATACAATATAAGTTAGCTAGGATATGATTTGTATAGAATTGTTACAATATTTCCCGTAGCTACAACAATAAAAAAATATCCAATCTTGTTTTACCCATAACTTCTTCGTTTTAAATCCGTTTTGAGTGAATCAAATTGCTATGGTTTCATATTGAACTTTATTTTATGAATCTAAACAGAAAAAGTATAGATTTATAGTCAGAAATATAAGCTACAAGTCATTTTTATAAGAGGTAGTCATTTCAGTCGAAAGAACGACGTCTTGATGACCATTTTGAAAAACATACTTCCACTTTGAGTTTAACCATGATTTTTGGATATAGTTTCATGTTCATAATAAAAATCATTTTCCCAGAAGAACAACTTTTAAATCAAAGTTTATCATAGTTTTTAATTATCAAACCCAAAACAGCCCGCGGTGTTGCTACGACGGCGTATATCCGGTTTTACGGTGTTTTTTCGTGTTTTCAGGTTTTAAATCATTAAGTTAGCATATCATATAGATATAGAACATGTGTTTAGTTGATTTTAAAAGTCAAGTTAGAAGGATTAACTTTTGTTTGCGAACAAGTTTAGAATTAACTAAACTATGTTCTAATGATTACAAGTTTAAACCTTCGAATAAGGTAGTTTTATATATATATGAATCGAATGATGTTATGAACATCATTAATACCTCAATTTTAGTAGGTAAACCAACTGGAAATGATGAAAAAATAACTTGAACTTCAAAGGATCTTTGGATGGCTTGAAAGTTCTTGAAGCAGAATCATGACACGAAAACAAGTTCAAGTAAGATTTCCACTCGAAATAAGATTGTTATAGTTATAGAAATTGAATTAAATTTTGAATATGAGTATTACCTTGTATTAGAAAGATATATTACTATAAATAAGAAAGATTTCTTGAGGTTGGATGATCACTTTACAAGATTGGAAGTAAGCTAGCAAACTTGGAAGTATTCTTGATTTTATGAAACTAGAACTTATAGAATTTATGAAGAATACTTACAACTTGAAGATAGAACTTGAGAGAGATAAATTAGATGAAGAAAATTGAAGAATTAAAGTGTTTGTAGGTGTTTTTGGTCGTTGGTATATGGATTAGATATAAAGGATGTGTAATTTTGTTTACATGTAAATAAGTCATGAATGATTACTAATGTTTTTGTAATTTTATGAGATATTTCATGCTATTTGCCAAATGATGGTTCCCACATGTGTTAGGTGACTCACATGAGCTACTAAAAGCTGATCATTGGAGTGTATATACTAATAGTACATACATCTAAAAGCTGTGTATTGTACGAGTACGAATACGGGTGCATACGAGTAGAATTGTTGATGAAACTGAACGAGGATGTAATTGTAAGCATTTTTGTTAAGTAGAAGTATTTTGATAAGTGTCTTGAAGTCTTTCAAAAGTGTATGAATACATATTAAAACACTACATGTATATACATTTTAACTGAGTCGTTAAATCGTCGTTAGTCGTTACATGTAAATGTTGTTTTGAAACCTTTAGGTTAACGATCTTGTTAAATGTTATTAACCCATTATTTATTATATCTAATGAGATGTTAAATTATTACATTATCATGATATTATGATATATTAATATATCTTAGTAGAATATATATACAGTTAAATGTTGTTACAACGATAATCGTTACATATATGTCTCGTTTCGAAATCATTAAGTTAGTAGTCTTGTTTTTACATATGTAGTTCATTGTTAATACACTTAATGACTTGTTTACTTATCATTTATCATGACTAAACATAGTTTATCAATATCTTAATATGATTCATATGTATTTAGTAAGACGTTGTTATAACGATAATCGTTATATATATCGTTTCGAGTTTCTTAATTCAATAAACTCAATTTTATGTATATAACTCATTGTTAAAATACCTAATGAGATACTTATCATAATATCATGTTAACTATATATATAATCATATATATGTCATCATATAGTTTTTACAAGTTTTAACGTTCCTGAATCACCGGTCAACTTGGGTGGTCAATTGTCTACATGAAACTCATTTCAAATAATCAAATCTTAACAAGTTTGATTGCTTAACATGTTGGAAACATTTAATCATGCAAATATAGTTTTCAATTATTATATAATCATGGAAAAGTTCGGGTCACTACTATCGTCATGTAGAACGAAGATAAATGATGTAGAATGATTCATAGAACGATGATTATGCTCGAGGTACATAATGAGATGTTGAGGTGTGTGATGTTGAAACTTAGGTTGTTGGTCATACTGGTGTTGATGTTGGTTGTGTTGTTGAAGCTGGTAAGTTTTGCACCATATTCTCCAAATTTATTACTCGAGCGCGAAGCTCGTTGACTTCTTCCATTACTCCGGGATGATTGGCGGTTGGAACAAGCGGATGAATGATGTTCAGAATTTGAGATAGTATATAATCGTGACAAGATATTCGGGAAATGGGGGGTGAAAATGGTGTTTTGAATGGGTTCGCCGTTAAGTGCTTAGGTTCTTCGCCAAGAGTGCAGGTTGGTGGTTGGAAAGGATTTCCTTCTTCTCGTCTCCATCGGTTAAGTCGACTACGAACCCATCAGATGAATTGATGATGACTGATCGGTTGATCCATTCCGGTTACACTGCTTTCAGAGGTCGAGTGGAAATCCATATCGGAATAGTTGTTGGAATCCAAGGAACTTGAACTAGTGGTGAGATCCATTTCGTACGATTGAATAAAGGATTTTTCGATATGAAATGATTTTCGGCTATCGGATGGTATTCTAATTATATAGAATATCTATATCTATATATATAGAACAAAAGATTTTGTAGATTACGGAGGAATTTACGGAATATCCAGGAAAAGTTTACAGTAACAGATACGCTAAGATATGAATTTTTGTCTATACACTATTCATGAAATCAATGCAGTAAGATGTGTCTAGACTAAGAATGATAAGCAAGTAATTTCCTAAGGATGATAAGTAGGTAATTTTTGACACAAAATGATAAGCAAAACTTTTGACATGCAGACACGGTCGAAGTCCAGACTCACTAATGCATCTAAGCAACTATCAGTTAGACACACTAATGCAAAACCTGGTTCGCTAAGACCACCGCTCTGATACCAACTGTAGATAGTGGGGACGCATCCCACTAAGTGCCTTCCAGCTAAACGCCTGGTGACCACTGAGCGTACCTCAGAGACACTGATTTTACGGCCACGCCTCTCGGAAACGCCAACCATATTCAGACCGCGAGGAGTAAGAGCCAATGCTTCATCACAGGTAACACTGTGAGAACCCCCTCTACGATTAAGCCGACGACACAGCTTAAACCAGCTCCGATACCACCTGTAGTGACACGTCTTAATCCATCTAGACGAATACATTACATTTGATTACATTGCGAGGTACTTGACCTCTATATGATACATTTTATAAACATTGCATTCGTTTTTAAAAGACAAACTTTCATTTCATCGAAAGTTGACGGCATGCATACCATTTCATAATATATCCAACTATAATTGACTTAATAATAATCTTGATGAACTCAGCGACTCGAATGCAACGTCCTTTGAAATATGTCATGAATGACTCCAAGTAATATCTCTAAAATGAGCAAATGCACATCGGAAGATTTCTTTCATACCTGAGAATAAACATGCTTAAAAGTGTCAACCAAAAGGTTGGTGAGTTCATTAGTTTATCATAATCGATCATTTTCATCATTTTAATATACCACAAGATTTTCATTTCCATTTCTCATAAATATAAGTCCCATGCATAGAGATAAAAATCATTCATATGGATTGAACACATGATAATCGACATTTACAAGATGCATATAGAATATCCCCATCATTCCGGGACTCCTTTCGGACATGATAAATTTCGAAGTACTAAAGCATCTGCAACAACAGATGGTGTTTGTTAGGCCCAATAGATCTATCTTTAGGATGCGCGTTAATTAGGGGCTCGGTTCCCTAATTTTTTGATTACCAGGCTAAAAGGGGCATATTCGGCTTCGATCCATTCAACCATATAATGTAGTTTTAATTACTGGTGTCTATTTCGTCAAATATTTATAAAAGCGCATGCATTCTCAGTCCCAAAAATATATATTGTAAAAGCATTTAAAAAGGGAGTAATGAAACTCACTATACGATATTTTGTAGTAAAAATATTCATACGACGATACTGAACAATGCAGGGTTGGCCTCGGATTCACGAACCTATATCATTCATATATATATATTAAAACATATAATCGTAATCGAATAAATATATATATATATATTATTATTAATGATGTAATTTTTATATTAATAAATTATACATGTTATTTTATATATTTAAATAAATAACCATTTTAATATAGTTAAGTTTTATATTATATATCTTTTTATATAAGAACTCTTTTGTTTACAAAATGTAGTTATAATAATTCTAGAATAAGTATAATGATAAAAATAATAATTTAATACTACTAATGATAGTATTAATAATAGTTTTTATGAAAATAATGATAGATTAAATATAATGATACTTTTAGTAATAATTATATAACGTTTTAATAATAATAATATTGTTAATGATATTCACATTAATGATAATGATAATATTAATAATAATAATAATACTTATGTCGGTATTAATAATACTAATAATTATAAAATGATACTAATACTAATATTAATGAAAATAATGATAAATTGTATTATTTTCATAATAATAATAATAATAATAATAATAATAATAATAATAATAATAATAATAATAATAATAATAATAATAATAATAATAATAATAACAACAACAACCCTAATCATAATAATATTAATACATATATTAGTAACAATAGCTATAATACATAAATGATAAAAATTTAACAATAATCAACATATTAATAATACTTATAGCAATAATAATAATAATAATAATAATAATAATAATAATAATGATTATGGTATTTATAATTATGATAATATTAATAATGATGATAATTATAATACTAACACTAATAATAATTATAATATTTATAAATATAAATGTGATAATAATTATAATTATAATACTAATACTAATAATAATAATAATAATAATAATAATAATAATAATAATAATAATAATAATAATAATAATAATAATAATAATAATAATAATAATAATAATAATGATAATAATAATAATAATAATAATAATAATAATAATAATAATAATAATAATAATAATAATAATAATAATAATAATAATAAAAGAAAGAAGGACTACCTTTAAAGGAAACAAAAAATTACTGTCCCGACTGGGGTTTGAACCCGAGACCTCACGTCCACCTGAAAACACCAAGAACCACTACACCCATTCTGTCTTTCCTGATTTAACTCTCATAATTAAACTTATAACCCGTTTTCTCTTTCTATTAATCCATTCTTCTTCAAAAGTTCAATTCGACCAGAGGATAAGCGAAATCTTAACAGCTAGTTTAGAGTTTGAATTAAGACATGGAAATGAATCGAAAACAACCTATTGTAAGTGTTTTGGATCAACAGAGAGAAAGAAAAAAAAAATCACCTGCAACAGCAGGTGACATAAAGTTCTTGATGAACTCAAATATTTAATCAAATTTACAGACGTTTTTAGATAAAAATTACAACATGAAATAGATGTTAAATCTTTCATGACCCATCCTAATCCATCTGAACGAAGTCCATATCGATTATAAATGATTCATAATAGTTGATTTCATCGCGAGGTACTTGACCTCTATATGATACATTTTACAAACAATTCATTCATTTTTAAAAGACAAACTTTCATTACATCAAAAGTTGACAGACATGCATTCCATTTCATAATATATCAAACTATCAATGACTTAATTATAATCTTGATAAACTCAACGAATCGAATGCAACGTCTTTTGAAATATGTCATGAATGACTCCAAGTAATATCTCTAGAATGAGCTAATGCACAACGGAAGATTTCTTTCATACCTGAGAATAAACATGCTTTAAAGTGTCAACCAAAAGGTTAGTGAGTTCATTAGTTTATCATAATCAATCATTACTATCATTTTATTATACCACAAGATTTTCATTTTCATTTCTCATAAATATACGTCCCATGCATAGAGATAAAAATAATCATTCATATGGATTGAACACCTGGTAACCGACATTAACAAGATGCATATAAGAATATCCCCTATCATTCTGGGAAATCCTTCGGACATGATAAAAACAACATCGAAGTACTAAAGCATCCGCTACAACTGATGGGGTTCGTTAGGCCCAATACATCTATCTTTAGGATTCGCGTCAATTAGTAGACTGGTTTACTAATTCTTAGGTCACCAAGTAAAAAGGGGCATATTCGGCTTCGATCATTCAACCATATAATGTAGTGTCAATTACTTGTGTCTATTTCGTAAAACAGTTATAAAAATAGCGCATGTATTCTCAGTCCCAAAAATATATATTGCAAAAGCATTTAAAAAGGGAGTAATGAAACTCACCATACTATATTTTGTAGTAAAAATACATATGACGACATTAAACAATGAAGGGTTGACCTCGGATTCACGAACCTATATCATTTGTATATTCATTAATACATATAATCGTAATCGAACAATTTTATATATTATAACCTTTATATACTAGTTATTTGATTTGTATATACATTTAAAATTGGCTATTATTTATATAGTTATATATATATATATATATATATATATATATATATATATATATATATATATATATATATTAAAAATACTTAATTCATTATTATATAGATATTTATATAAAGATTGTTAATATGATTAATTCATACTTATATATAATGTTACTTTTAAGTATATTTTTATATACACGATAATATATAATATTAATATTTGTAAATAAAAGTGTATTTGATTATAATTATAATAATTTTTAATGTTAATAATACTAATAATGATAATCCTATTAATAGTACTTTATGTTAATGATATTAACTCTAATGCTTATAAAATGATAATAATACTAAGATTTATGAAATTAAACCTTATTATTTTCATAATAATAATAATAATACTAATCATACTCATAATAATATCATTAAAATTAAAATGGTAAAATTTATATTTCTAGTAACACTTATAATACTAATGATAATATTAATACTAGTCTCAATAATGATGATAATAATTTTTACTTATTTTAGTGATAATAATATTCATAATATTGAGTTAGTATTAACAATAATTAATATATTCATAATCTTAATCATAATAATTAATAATAACAATATTGATACAATAATATAAATAAATATAATAATCTTAGTAATGGAAATACTAATAGTTTATAAATGATAGTACTAGTAATAATAATGATAATATCATAAATTATATCATTAATCATTTTGTTATTAATAATATCTAACATGCTAGCAATAATAATAATTATTAATGATAATCATAGTAATAATAATAATAATAACATAACAATAATAATAATAAGGAAGTAATAAAATTAAAATATAATAACTACCTCAAGGAATTCGGCCTAAAAAAATATACTGCAGCTCCAGGGACTCAAACCCCCGACCTCCCGCTACCACACCAACACTCTTAACCATTTGGGCTGTTGCCCTTTTTCTGATTTAATATCCCTTCTAATTTATTAAATACCGTATTTTCTAGTACCCATGTTCTTCATCTTCTTCCTTCTCATAATCAAAACCAATCGATCCAACTTCTTTTCAACTTAATAATAAGTATCAGAACGAATTTAGGATATAGTATCCCACACCGAAAATTTTATTCGCGATTAATTGAAAAAATAAAAAAAATAAAAAATAAAAAAAGAAGCAGCACAATACTGCCCGTCGCTGTTTGGTTTTTTTAAAAAAAATATTGATTTACGAATTTGGTCAAGTATTAGACTTTGATTATAAACATAAAATAGTTTGATAAACATATATAAAAACCATTGACCTGATAAATAGGTTGATCGATTTTAAACCATTGATCTTCAAAAAAGTATACATTTTTTTGTCCCGATGTAGTCCATATACTTTCAAAAAGTGTCTCGATGTAGTCCACATACTTTCAAAAAGTGTATCGATGTAGGCCATAAACTTTCAAAAGTGTATCGATGTAAACAAAATGTGACCTGTTTAACCGGTAACAGGTTACATATGGACTACATCGATACACTTTTTAAAAGTTTATGGACTATAATAGTATTTTTTTGGGTTTATGGACTACATCGGGACAAAGTGAAAAGTATATGGACCTTGAGTAGCCTAAACCCTATTAATAATTATATAAACACTAATATTAATTTTAGTAATAATAATGTAATTAATAATAATATTAATAAGGGAGATAAGTTGTATTATTTTCTACTAACTATAGTGATTATAATAATAATAGTTTTATAATAATAATTCTTAATTTTAATATCTAATAGTAATACTAAAAATAATAATACTAATATTAATATTAATAGTAATAATAAAAGTACTAAAAATATTATTATAATAACTATATTTTAACTTATAATTACATTTAATAAATTAATAGGTAATATTTAATAATTATAATATATATATATATATATATATAATAACATGTATTTAATATTTAATATTTATATATTTTTATATATTACAATAAACATATAATCATCAATCATGTATTGAAATCATATATATATATATTCAACTATTATATATAATATTGTTTTTAAGTATTAAGTTTTGTTACTTAATTAAATATATTAATTATTTTTGAAACAAATAATTTAAGATATACATTTAATCGTTGACAAAATATATTCGAAATCATTTATAGTCAATATACTTTATATACTCAAATAACAAGTTTTGGTTATTTTAAGTTATCTTACAATAGTTCAGTAATATATTTAATTTACTATATATTACTACTTACATACATAATCATTTATATATACATTAAAGGTTCGTGAATCGTCGAGAACAGTCAAGGGTTAATTAAATATATAAAAGTAGTTCAAAAATTTTGATATTCAACGTTACAGACTTTACTTATCGTGTTGGAACATTAAATCATATAAAGATTAAGTTTAAATTTGGTCAGAAATTTTCGGGTTGTCACAGTACCTACCCGTTAAAGAAATTTCGTCCCGAAATTTGAGTGAGGTCGTCATGACTAACAATAAAAATATTTTCCTGACGAATATGGGCTAGTAAATAGAGTTTTATTACTGTTGAGTAATATGGATAAGATAATTCGATTACTTGGAGAGTACGAGTGAAGCTATCACAAAAGATTGATATAGAGATTTAACTTTTGACGTAGTCACGGTGGATTTAGAAAATAAGGCTTGTCTTAACTTTTAACGTTGTCTAGGTTGAATTCTAGAATTCAACGGATTTCAAAGAAAATCTTCGTTATCTATATAAGATTTGATTCGTCAGTGATTAAGGAAATTAAGATCTCTTTAATTAAATGCGGTCATCTGTCCCAATTGCCCTGTCGGATATTTTCACTATAAATCAACTTCTTCCGTTCCATTACTTTCACCATTTCAATACTTTCTTTCTTAATTCATACACCCAAAAGATTGTGAAATGCTTAATCCCGTTATAATCCTTGATATTTTCCTAATTATCATTTCTGTCATCCTTCTTTTCAATCTTCCACTAGAAGAATATGTTTACTTTTACTATTACCTTA
The DNA here is from genome assembly GCF_046630445.1 of Rutidosis leptorrhynchoides. Classification (NCBI taxonomy): domain Eukaryota; kingdom Viridiplantae; phylum Streptophyta; class Magnoliopsida; order Asterales; family Asteraceae; genus Rutidosis; species Rutidosis leptorrhynchoides. Next base: position 168,534,706 of record NC_092338.1, on the reverse strand, counting down.
GGGTGATACTATTCTTAATTCTACCGTGTCTTTATATTGCCATTCGTATTAATATCCACGGTCTGTGATCTTCGTGTTGTTATTGGGCTTTATATTTTCTCTTATATTTTGGAGCTCTTTGCCTTTTTATTCTATTCTCGACCTCTAGTAAAGCGAGTAATGGTCTAGAATTTGTAAATTTGGAGTTTTGAATGAACTTAATGTTCTAAACAAGGAAGAATGTATTAGCACGATTTGATTTGTCAAATTACCAGAATCACGGAGGATAGATCTATCAAGAGTATACTTTCTCGATATGTTCAGAAGTTATGCAGAATGAAAGAGTTATGTAATAGGGCACATGATGACGTTATGATCTGTGAATCATCATGTCCCATTAGAAACTCAGCATAACTTATTGTAATATAATCACGTTGATCAAGTGTCATTATATTATACTAACTCATGCTTCAGTTCCCAACACTACTTCAAAATTCATTCATAGTTTATACTTAGATTTTACAGAATTTTCCAATATAATGTACTACAGATAGCACGAAGAGGTATACAATTTCAGACGAGAATATTTATGAAAATATCCTCAGAAATATCGAAGATATTTATGATGATATTTTGGAATTTCCACGTTCGAAGGTTGATGAAGAAAAATTTTCCGCAAAATTTTAACATGACTTCGGAGCAAGACATTCTCTAAAGATTTCAACGGATCCAGAATTACCTGGATTCTTTGAATGTAGGGTATGGTCCTTGTATTTGTCCTTGGTTTCCTTTGTGGTTAGCTCAATCCGTTTTCCAGTTCCAACCTTTCTGAGCTTTCCCAACATACTATTCTTTATCATCAAACTTCCAACGATTAAGGTCGTTTACGGTTGTCTACAGTTTCTGCTGCTTCATTCAGCTTTTTCAAAGTTCAATGTATTGATTCGTAGGCTGGGTGCTTTTCAAAATTTCAGAATGCAAGGTCATAATTCTAAGAGATAAAGGTTATACATATAACTGTTGATGTATTCATGCTGTGAGATTTAAAATACTGATTGCTAATTCCCGTTAATTGGTATAGCAATTCTCGTTATAAGATGCGGATGAAAATATGATAGGGTTTCGATAAAGATAATGATTTTTCGGAAAGTTAAGGATCAACTAAATTGTTGGTAAGTTTACTGCTAATGTATTGGGACATAAATGGTTCACCGGTAACGATGACGAAAGGGAAATCGTATACATCAAGGTTATAATAAGACTAGTACGATTGAAAAGTCGGAGTTGACTTGTTGGAGCTGTGAAAAAAATTGGCTAATTTGTAAAGGATTGCAAAGTTATTTTCAGTAATAACAACGCCAAAGGAGCTATCACATATATGTGTTAAACGTTTCCTCAGGTTCCGAATGTTTTCAGGTGCATAACTATATGCATAAATCTTTTCTTCCGTAGATGAAGTGCGGTTGGTTCATCCTCTCGATTGAGGTGTTTTCAAGAATCATGAAAGGATTGAAGGCAGATTGTAATCGTCAAGATACAACTGAGGTTTAAGATGAACTCAAGTGGAAAACTTGAAGAAATGATTAGTTTCATATGTTATAATCAATATTTTAATTCATTTTAATTGTCCAATGTCATTAGTCCATAGTCGATAGTCCACAGTTAACAGTCCAATAATTCATATATAATTTAATATATAATATTTAAATTAATTAATACGTATCGTAACCCGTGTACATGTCTCAGACTCGATCACAACTCAAACTATATATATTATTGTAGAATCAACCTCAACCCTGTATAGCTAACTCCAGCATCACTGCATATAGAGTGTCTATGGTTATTCCAAATAATATATATAGATGCGTTGATATGATATGTCAAAACCTTGTATACGTGTCCCGATATTTAAAGTGTGTAAAAATAAATAACAGAAATTAAATGACGATAAATAAAGTGCGTAAAGTAAATAACAAAAATTAAATGACGATAAATAAAGTGCGTAAAGTAAATAACAGAAATTAAATGACGATAAATAAAGTGCGTAAAGTAAATAACAGAAATTAAATGACGATAAATAAAATTGCGAGAATGTAAATTGCGATAATTAAATTGCGATAAATAAAATGTAATCAGTTAGCTAGGAACAATTAGCTAGGAACAGTTAGCGTGGATTCTTAACAAAATTTCTCATAGTTAATTTGTTTATTTCTAACAAATTTTATTTTGTCAAATGTTTTCTTCACTATGCCACTTGTTGGATTCTGATAAATCAAAATCCAAATATAAAATTGGATGAAAATGGTTATTCTGTGGTGAATGGATTTATATATCGGTGGATGTAAGTAGGATAGTAAATGACTGTTGAATCAGCTTCAAAGAATGTACAGTGTAACTTATTAATGTGAAATCTGAATATTCCTCAGGTATTACCTACCCGTTAAAATATTTTCACCATTAACAGTTTGTACAAAAGAATTTTTAATTACAATCTTTATGAAAATATACTTACATATATATTTTCTTCAGATGTAATTATGGATTTAATGAGTTAATATGATATTAATCTCATTTGATTTACCGTTAGAATTAGAATGGATAATCTCCAAAACTTTAGAGATTACTTAATCGCCATGTCGAACGGGGATAAATGATATAGAACATCATGTAGAACGATGATTATGCTTGAGGTACAGAATGAGATGTTGAGGCATGGATTGTTGATGATACTGGTGCTGTTGCTGATGGTACTGTTGGTACCGGTGATGTTGCTGAAGCTGGTAAGTTTTGCACCATATTCTCCAAATTGATTACTCGAGCGTGAAGTTCGTTGACTTCTTCTATTATTCCGGGATGATTGTCGGTCAGAACGAGTGGATGAATAAGGTTTAGAATTGTAGATAGAATATAATTGTGACGAGATACTCTGGAAATGAGAGAAAAAATGGTGTCTCGAACAGGTTTGACGGTAAGTGCTTCAGGTCATCGTCAAGAGGGTAATTTGGTTGGTGGAAAGGATCGCCTTCTTCGCGTCTCCATTGATTAAGTCGACTACGAACCCATCTCCAATTCATCCCGAATAGATGATGGCTAATTGGTTGATTCATTTCGGTTACACTGCTTTTGGAGCTCGAGTGGAAATCCATATCGGAATAGCTGTCGGAATCCGAGGAATTCGAACTGGTTGAGGGATTCATCTCGTACGATCAGATGAAGGATTTTCAATAAGAAATAGATTATAGGATGTAGATTAGTACCCTGCAATACATAATTTACATATGCATATATAATACTAAAATCCCATAAGTTACGGAGGAATCTACGGAAGCTGTCAGGCAAAGTTTATAGTAACATACGCTGAGATATGAATTAACAGATACGCTAAGATATGAATTTTGTCTATACACTATTCATGTAGTCAATGCAGTAAAACGTGTCTAGACTAAGAATGATAAGTAGGTAATTTCCTAAGGATGATAAGCAGATGATTTCTGACTAGAAATGATAAGCAAAACTTTTGACATGCAGACACGGTCGCAGTCCAGACTCACTAATGCATCTAAAAAACTATCAGTTAGACACACTAATGCAAGACCTGGTTCACTGAGACCACCGCTCTGATACCAACTTTCATGACCCGTCCTAATCCATCTGAAAGTCCATATCGATTATAAACGATTCACAATAGTTGATTTCAACGCGAGGTACTTGACCTCTATATGATACATTTTACAAACATTGCATTCGTTTTTAAAAGACAAACTTTCATTACATCGAAAGTTGACAGACATGCATTCCATTTCATAATATATCAAACTATCAATGACTTAATTATAATCTTGATAAACTCAATGACTCGAATGCAACGTCTTTTGAAATATGTCATGGATTACTCCAAGTAATATCTCTAGAATGAGCTAATGCACAGCGGAAGATTTCTTTCATACCTGAGAATAAACATGCTTTAAAGTGTCAACCAAAAGGTTGGTGAGTTCATTAGTTTATCATAATCAATCATTTCCATCATTTTAATCGACCACAAGATTTGCATTTTCATTTCTCATAAATATACGTCCCATGCATAGAGACAAAAATAATTATTCATATGGATTGAACACCTGGTAACCGACATTAACAAGATGCATATAAGAATATCCCCTATCATTCCGGGAAATCCTTCGGAGATGATAAAAAAAACATCAAAGTACTAAAGCATCCGCTATAACGGATGAGGTTCGATAGGCCCAATAGATCTATCTTTAGGATTCGCGTCAATTAGTAGACTGGTTTACTAATTTTTAGGTTACCAAGTAAAAAGGGGCATATTCGGCTTCGATCATTCAATCATATAATGTAGTTTTAATTATTTGTGTCTATTTCGTAAAACAGTTATAAAAATAGCGCATGTATTCTCAGTCCTAAAAACATATATTGCAAAAGCATTTAAAAAGGGAGTAATGAAACACACCATACTGTATTTTGTAGTAAAAATACATATGACGACATTAAACAATAAAGGGTTGACCTCGGATTCACGAACCTATATCATTTGTATATTCATTAATACATATAATCGTAATCGAACAATTTTATATATTATAACCTTTATATACTAGTTATTTGATTTGTATATATATTTAAAATTGGCTATTATTTATATAGTTTTATATATATATATATATATATATATATATATATATATATATATATATATATATATATATATATATATATATATATATATATATATATTAAAAATACTTATTTTGTTATTATATAGATATTTATATAAAGATTGTTAATATGATTAATTCATACTTATATATAATGTTACTTTTAAGTATATTTTTATATACACGATAATATATAATATTAATATTTGTAAATAAAAGTGTATTTGATTATAATTATAATAATTTTTAATGTTAATAATACTAATAATGATAATCCTATTAATAGTACTTTATGTTAATGATATTAACTCTAATGCTTATAAAATGATAGTAATACTAAGATTTATGAAATTAAACCGTATTATTTTCATAATAATAATAATACTAATCATACTCATAATAATATCATTAAAACTAAAATGGTAAAATTTATATTTCTGGTAACACTTATAATACGAATGATAATATTAATACTAGTCTCAATAATGATGATAATAATTTTTACTTATTTTAGTGATAATAATATTCATAATATTAAGTTAGTATTAACAATAATTAATATATTCATAATCTTAATCATAATAATTAATAATAACAATATTGATACAATAATATAAATAAATATTATAATCTTAGTAATGGTAATACTAATTGTTTATAAATGATAGTACTAGTAATAATAATGATAATATCATAAATTATATCATTAATCATTTTGTTATTAATAATATCTAACATGCTAGCAATAATAATAATTATTAATGATAATCATAGTAATAATAATAATAACATAACAATAATAATAATAAGGAAGTAATAAAATTAAAATATAATAACTACCTCCAGGAATTCGGCCTAAAACAATATACTGCAGCTCCAGGGACTCGAACCCCCAACCTCCCGCTACTACACCAACACTCTTAACCGTTTGGAATGTTGCCCTTTTTCTGTTTTAATATCCATTCTAATTTATTAAATATCGTATTTTCTAGTACCCATGTTCTTCATCTTCTTCCTTCTCATAATCAAAACCAATCGATCCAACTTCTTTTCAACTTAATAATAAGTATCAAAACGAATTTAGGATATAGTATCCCACACCGAAAAGTTTATTCGCGATTAATTGAAAAAATAAAAAAAATAAAAAAAAAGAAGCAGCACAATACTGCCCGTCGCTGTTTGGTTTTTTAAAAACAAATATTGATTTACGAATTTGGTCAAGTATTAGACTTTGATTATAACATAAAATAGTTTGATAAACATATATAAAAACTATTGGAATCGTTAATTGCTCTTGAAATACAAACACGAATTCGAATTTCTGCAAGAACACATCGGTTGACTTTTGAAACATAAAACTTTGACTCTTAAATTCGAAGTTGTTTGAAAGAATTGAAGGCTGGAATTTTTCAGATAGTTTAAACTAAAGTTTCCTAACATGATGGCATTAATTCATTTGAAAAACAATTCAGAATCAAGTTTTTTTACAAAATTTAGGATGAATAGAGAAGGTACCTGTGTTCATAGAAGTTTTTCATTTAATTCCCTAATTACAGGTTGTAAAATTGATAATTTATATTGAGGATGTATTATTGATTGAGTGAAGTAATACCTCAGTGAAATCCTTGTTTTGTAGCACACTGATTCGATCATAATAATTTATCAGAGACAGAAAAGAAAAAGAAAAAAATATATATTAAAAAAAAGGGATTAAGACGTTAAATAGATTTTGGCTGCTATATAACGTGATTTGTACTGAATTATGGACTGAATCTTCAATCTAATACAGTGTGAGAGTGATGTGGAACTGAAAATGATCCTGTGTTTTGTCTAATTCAATATTTAATTAAATAAAAATTAATAATAATAATATTGGTTTATATAAAATGGCTATATACGTATATATCAGTATAAATGTGTATATATATATATATATATATTTTGTATAAGTAGTTATGCATATATTTATATCTGTATCCTTATATATCAAATATGTGTATATACTTATATGTTAATTATATAAGAAACATAATATTAATAATTATATAAACACTAAAATTAATTTTAGTAATAATAATGTAATTAATAATAATATTAATAAGGGAGATAAGTTGTATTATTTTCTACTAACTATAGTGATTATAATAATAATATTTTTATAATAATAATTCTTAATTTTAATATCTAATAGTAATACTAAAAATAATAATACTAATATTAATATTAATAGTAATAATAAAAGTACAAAAAAATATTATTATAATAAATATCTTTTAACTTATAATTACATTTAATAAATTAATATGTAATATTTAATAATTTTAATATATATATAATAACATGTATTTAATATTTAATATTTATATATTTTTATATATTACAATAAACATATAATCATCAATCATGTATTGAAATCATATATATATTCAACTATTATATATAATATTGTTTTTAAGTATTAAGTTTTGTTACTTAATTAAATATATTAATTATTTTTGAAACAAATAATTTAAGATATACATTTAATCGTTGACAAAATATATTCGAAATCATTTATAGTCAATATACTTTATATACTCAAATAACAAGTTTTAGTTATTTTAAGTTATCTTACAATAGTTCAGTAATATATTTAATTTACTATATATTACTACTTATATACATAATCATTTATATATACATTAAAGGTTCGTGAATCATCGAGAACAGTCGAGGGTTAATTAAATATATAAAAGTAGTTCAAAAATTTTGATATTCAACATTACAGACTTTGCTTATCGTGTCAGAACATTAAATCATATAAAGATTAAGTTTAAATTTGGTCGGAAATTTCCGGGTCGTCACAAAATCCTTCCTAGAAACTTTAGGAATCATCAATTTATTCAGAAACATTGAATTGATTACGAATTTCTTGATGAACACATCATTTGACTTTTTAATTTCAAAACTTTGACTCGAAAATTAGGCTTCAATTTGAGAAATTAGGAGTTGAAATTTTACAGATAGTTTGAGTGAAAGATTCCTAATAACTCTACATTTTTAGATTTTGAAAATTGTTACAAAATCGAGCTAATGCCAAAAAACTATGACGAACAGAGTATTGGTTAAGTTTCAAACTTTTCCAATTTAATTCTTCAAATAATAACAGCTAATAATAATTGTAATTGATATTGCAAGTGGAGACTCAATGATTTTATCAACAATGTGAGTTGGATGATTGTTTTATAGCAATTGGAGTCGACAAGGAGAATCAGCCAAAAAGAAAAATACAGAAAAAATAAAATAAAGGAGGAAAACGACTTATATCAGATTTTGTAACTCTGAGATTTTAGATATCGACATGTTCATCAATCAAGCAGACAAATTAAACAGAGAGGATAGCGATTTACAACTGAATTTGTAATTATCTATTATTTATATACGTATATAACTGTATTTGTTTATATAAATATGTTTAATTATCAGTATATACATATACGTATTTATTATATTAAATTTTGTAATATATAAATCCATAAATCTATGGATGTGATTAAGAAGAATAATAATGATAATATAATTACTATTAATAACATTATTATTATCAAATAATACTAATAATACAAATGATATTAATAATATTGATAATGATAATAATATTGATAAAGGTAATAATAATTAAAATTATATTTTCAATCATTCTTATAATCATATTTATATTTATCATCTTTATTTTTGATAATCATAAGCTTTTAATTGTAACAATAATAATAATAATAATAATAATAATAATAATAATAATAATAATAATAATAATAATAATAATAATAATAATAATAATAATAATAATAATAATAATAATAATAATAATAATATTAATAATAATAATAATAATATTAATATTAATATTAATAATAAAAGTACTACAAATATTATTATGATAACTATATTTTAACTTATAATTACATTTAATATATTAATATTACATATTATTAATTATGTAATATTTAATAATTTTATAATATATATAATAACGTATATTTAATATTTATACATTTTAATATATTACAATATACATATAATCATCAATTATGTATTGTAATCATATATATATATATATATATATATATATATATATATATATATATATATATATATATATATATATATATATATATATATATATATATTCATTTATTATATATATAATATTGTTTTAAATATTAAGTTTTATTATTTAGATAAATATACTAATTATTTATATTGAAACAATTAATTCAAGGTATACATTGAATTCTTTGTTACAATTAATCCTTTGTTAATGTTGACAAATCATGTTCGAAATCATTTATATTCAATATACTTTACATACTCAAATAACAAGTTTTGATTATTTTAAGTTATCTTATAATAGTTTGGTAACATATTTAATTTATTATAAATATAATTATTTACATATATAATCATTTATATATACATTAAAGGTTCGTGAATCGTCGAGAACAGTCAAAGGGTAACTGATTACATGAACACATTTCAAAGTTTTTGAGATTTCAACATTACAGACTTTGCTTATCGTGTCAAATATATTAAATAGTGTCGAGAGTTTGATTTAAAATTAGTCAAAAGTTTCCGAGTCGTCACATTGGGATGGTTGTTGTTGCGTTTATTTTTGCGAAAAATGGTGCGATTGTAGTTGTGATTGTTGTGTTGATTGTTGAAGCGATAGTTACTGTTGTTGTGTTGGTGACTCTTGTCACTATTTTCTTCCAACTTCCTCTTGACTTGTTTTATTTTGGCCTCCTCAGTCGCATGCTCTGTAATTCTTCCCTCAATCTGGTTTATGAGTTTGTGAGCCATTCGACTTGCCTTTTGTATGGAAGTGGGCTCGTTTGAACTCACAACCTCCTGAATCCTTTCTGGTAACCCTTTTACAAACGCGTCGATCTGCTCTCCTTCATCTTCGAACACTCCTGGACACAATAGGCACAACTCTGTGAATCGTCGTTCATATGTTGTAATATCGAATCCTTGAGCTCGTAATCCTCTAAGCTCTACCTTGAGCTTATTGACCTCGTTTCTGGGACGGTACTGCTCAGACATCATGTGTTTGAATGCTGACCACGGTAGTGTGTAAGCAGCATCTTGTCCCACCTGCTCGAGGTAGGTATTCCACCATGTTAACGCAGTACCTGTGAAGGTATGCATAGCGTACTTTACCCTGTCTTCTTTAGTACATTTACTTATGGCAAACACCGATTCGACCTTCTCGGTTCACCGTTTTAACCCAATTAGTCCTTCGGTTCCATCGAATTCCAGAGGTTTGCATGCAGTGAATTCTTTGTAGGAGCATCATACACGATTTCTTGTGGCGTTAGTTTCATTGCTAGATTCAGAGTTATTGTTGATTTGCATCTCAACTTGTACTGCGGCTATGTTTGCTGCAAGGAACACATGAAAGTCTTCTTCGCTCATGTTCAAGTTCTGTCGAGTAGCCGGTGCCATTTCCTTCAAAAATAGCCAAAAGAGTTCGGTTAATCATATAGAATATTAAGAGTAGTCAATAGTATTTCGTAGCATAATATGAACTTATTTATAAAAGCTTTTTCTTCATATTAGCGTTTTATAATTTTTAAATCGGGTAGTACCTAACTGTTAAGTTCATACTTAGTAGCTGATATACAATTCAACTACTACAATTCTATATGAAAAACTGATTACCATAATATTTCGGGTTTAAACTTTCATACAATATTTCACAAACGTACAATACCGCTATTTTATATACAACATGAAATATAGCACATAATAACTTTGATAAAAGGCAGCTGTGAAGAAAATTCTAGTTAAACGCAAGTCGTTCAGCAAAGGCAATAAAGATACGTAATTCATAGGACCAGAAACAAGTCATGCATTCGGGTTTTACTAATACTATTTCCCATCCTTGGTCTTGTGGAAAATAACTGTTGTGGCCGTTGGCAAGACAGCATGTTGTAATTTCGTCAAAAGGACGGGGGTTACGTAATGCCCAACAGCTCCGTAACAATTTAAAAACCTTATCTCTTATCCCAACTACTGAATCCGTCACATGTGGGAATGTTTTATTAAAAAGTTTCAACCCGATGTTCTTTTTCTCAATTTGATGAGAAGCGAACATCACTAACCTGTAAACATAACATGCTTCTTTAAGTTGCATGTTTGAAGCTCTTTCTAAAGAACGAAATCCTATGTTAGGATATGTGGAGTCAAAATAGGTTCTCAACCCATAGCGGAAAATTGCATTAGGGTTTCCCGCACACAATGCCTTAAAGAAAACATGGCGTAACTTAAGGTTTCCCCAATGCGATATACACCACCTATCGAAGGAAAGCCATCTATAAACCAAGGCATGCCTGGAACGTCTTTCAAATTTTCTACAAACTAATCTCACCATAAACAATTGAGCCGATGAATTTTGACCAACTCTAGACAAGATTTCATCAATCATATCCCGTGGTAGGTCTTCTAAAATATTTGGTTGTCTATCCTTAACGTCCATTTTGTGTTTTTATACTGTAACATAGACGAAGATTAGATTTGTAAAAGATAATTAACAAACAATACAAGCAATTTTTACATATAACATAAAAGTACAAGCACACTACAATACATATATTACACAGCATGATTACAACTCTTTATTCCGACTTACTTGTTTCTTCCTCCTCGGACTCGGTTCGTTTTGCTAATTTCCTAGGGATAAATGGTGCTCCTCTAATACGATCCGTCCTTTTCAAAAATGGTCTAGAAAAACTTGGTGGCTTAGATGTTCCCGGGTTATAGTTAAAATTTAAGAAATACGGGTGTTTACGGTATACCCCATCAGGATATCTCATGTTAACATAGATTTCATCATATTTGAGATCGGGTTTCTCTATTTTGATAGCTTTCCCTTATTATTTTCTTTTGCTTTATTAATTTGGGCCGGGGAATTTCTATAACATCATCGGAATCCTCATCGGGATTCGATTCATCAGAAAATTGGTAATTTTCCCAATATTTTTCCTCCTCAGTGGAGACACCACAAACCATTTTTAACTTTGGTCCATTCGTTGATGATTTTCTTTTATTTGACTGTTTTTCTGTGGTTTTTAACATTTCCTCCCCCAGATCTTCTTCTTCTTCTTCTTCTTCTTCAGGTTCCTCTTATTCCGGTTCCTCTTCTTCCGGTTCCTCTTCTTCTGGTTCCTCTTCAGAAATTTGTGAATCTTCCCAAAATATATTCGACTCTTCATTGTTATTAGGTGAGTCGGTGGGATTGGTACTAGAAGTAGACATCTATCACACGTTAACTAACACATTAGTAATATACCACATAATATTTACATGTAAAAATATATAGTTTCCAACAAAAAGTGTTAAGCAATCCTTTTTAAAGTAAACACTGTCGAAGTCCAGACTCACTAATGAATCCTAACAAACTCGATAAGACACACTAATGCAAATTTCTGGTTCTCTAAGACCAACGCTCGAATACCAACTGAAATGTCCCGTTCATATCGATTATAAACGTTTCATATTAATTGGTTTCATTGCGAGGTTTTGACCTCTATATGAGACATTTTTCAAAGACTGCATTCAATTTTTAAAACAACCATAACCTTTATTTTATCGATAAAGGTTTAAGAACATACTTAGATTATCAAGTAATGATAATCTAAAATATAACGTTTACACACGACTATTACATAATGGTTTACAATAATATTATACAACAATATAAGTTTCCGAATGCAGTTTTTAAACAATATCATACAAACATGGACTCCAAATCTTGTCCTTAATTTAGTATGCAACAGCGGAAGCTTTTAACAATCACCTGAGAATAAACATGCTTAAAATGTCAACAAAAATGTTGGTGAGTTATAGGTTTAACCTATATATATATATATATATATATATATATATATATATATATATATATATATATATATATATATATATCAATTTGTAATAATAGACCACAAGATTTCATTTATAAATTTGCACATAGATATAAGGCAATCTGTATAAAAATCATTCATATGATGAACACCGAGTAACCGACATTAACAAAAATGGATCTAGCATATCCCCATACAGGCACCTCGTCTGTATATAATATCAATTTTGAAGTACTAAAGTGTAATGACCCGCACTTTTTCGATCATTCTATATTTATAAGATTAATATTTACATAAATTAAACCTTACCAACATGACAAGCAATCCAAATTGTGGAGACTTATGTCTTCGAAAAGAGTTTTACACAACGTTTGACCGTTCAATTTGACCGATGATATCACGAACTATATAACATACGATAATTATACGTTTATGTATATATATGTATTTATATATATTTAACATGATCTAAGGATGTTTAACATCTCATTGGGTACTAATAACAATGATTTATAAGTATATTTTGAAACTACTAACTTAAGTTTTCAAAACGATAACTATACGTAACGTTCTTCGACATAAATACTTATAACCTATAATACTTATACATGCATCGTATAGATATGTATTTTATCACTTTTAAAGGGCTTACATACATAAAACAATATAAGTATATTTACAAAAGATAGCTATATTTGAATCCTCGTTCCGTTTTCTCAAAGATTTCTACACGTATATCTAGGGTATATGTACCCGTATCATACGCAGCTTCTAGATGTATTTACTATTGGTATATACCAATAAAAATCTGCTCCTTAGCAGCCTTAAATGATTAAGAAACATGTGGAACCAACCATTTGTCAAGTAGCATGAATTATTTAGCAAGAAAACAAAGTTAGGTATCTTTTTTTTCCTTTATAACCTAAAAACGTTTTTATGCATGCACACCATTTCTTCACTCCATTTTCTCATACTTACACTCCCATTTCTCTCTCAAAATACTCTTAACTTCATACTTGATCATCTCCAAGCATTTTCCCCATCATTTAGCTTCAAAAACATCACTTAATCACCATAAGAAAACCCTTACAAAAACACTTCAAGAATCCTTCCAAGAACACAAACTTACTTCCAATCTTTCATCCAATTCCATCACCCTTTTAGTTCTAGGTTCTTACTCCTCTTTTACAGCAACCTTGTCCAAGGAACTTGAGGTAGTAACTATGTTCATAACCTTATTCGATTCATATATATATAGCTATCTTATTTTGTGGTATAAAATTTTAACAACAAGAACATAGTTTGAAAGTTTTCAGACTTGTTTGCAAACTAAATAGATCCTTCTAACTTAACTTTTAAAATACTTCAAGACCTGTAATATAACTTAATTACATGCTAATTTAACAAGGTATAAGTTGGTTTTTCAAAGAACACCTTAAAAACTGTTTTTACGACGTCGGAGTGCAACCGGGGACTGTTTTGGGTTGGATAATTAAAAACCATTTTAACTTTGAATTAGAAGTTTATCTTCTGGAAAAATGATTTTTAATATGAGTATGATAACACATAAAAATTTCATGATTTAATTCAAAGTATAAGTATTTTTAGAAAAATAATCATTTAAGGTTGTTTACATAAAGGAAAATGTTTAACTTCATAAGTTTCACTAAAGTTTCACCTATGCCGTGTGATTTTGAATACAAACCAAGGTATTTTCAGTTCATAGTATTAAAGAGGAACTCGATCCAAGGAGATGTCAAGTTGAATCAACAAAAACGGATTTGTAACGAAGAAACTATGACCAAAACAAAATTGGTTATCCAAGACTTGTTTAACTTCGGGATTAATTGGGAAAAATTAAATAAAATCACATCTTTCTAAGATAACATGATATTTTATATATATGTACTTATAATTCAATTTTATATGGTTCAGGATCACCCATAAACAATACGAGAAGATTAATCATAAGATCCCATGTTTGTACGCAACACGTCATTTGACAACACCGGTACTTTATGTACGCAACACGTCATTTGACAACACCGGTACCGTGGGTCAAGATTAATCTCGACCAATACATATACGATGGGGTTTTATTTATTTCGTTGGGGGTTTTATTTATTTCATTGCGGGTATATTAAACATCTACAAATGAACCATTAAAATTGTATTACTAACAACGAAATGCTAACTACGGACTAAGGAATTATTCAAAGTATTAAAAGTATAACAAGTATATATATGAGACATTTGTTTAAAAAGAAAAGGTATTGATATATTATATATGGATAGGTTCGTGATATCAACCGGAAGACCAAGTCAAAAATATATATATCTTCAAGACGAACGTGAGTATATAGTCCCACTTTTAAACTCTAAATATTTCGGGATGAGAATACATGTATTTTATGTTTTACGTTATGGACACAAGTAACTGAAAAATATATTCTACGTTGAGTTGTACCACTGGCATACTTCCCTGTAGCTTGGTAACTAATATTTACAGCGGTATTGTAAACGCGAATCCTGTTGATAGATCTATCGGGCCTGACAACCCCAACCGGACTGGACGACCAGTATTCAACGGTTGCACAGTACTTCGTTTTGTGACTACACTTGGTACAGTGTAGTAAGATTTCATATTAAAGGGAATATGCGACGTGATTAAATGTTAAGTATGGTTACCAAGTGCTCAACCACTTAGAATATTTTTATTAAACTGTTTATATATGAAATCTTGTGGTCTATATATATATATTGCTGCCGGCACTAAACCTATATCTCACCAACTTTATGTTGACCTTTTAAAACATGTCTATTCTCAGGAGATTACTAAAGCTTCCGCTGCATAATGTTGAATTTGAGCAGGATCTTGCGTACGCATATTTGTGTCAAAAATAAAACTGCATACCCGAGGATCTGTGTTGTAAAATATGCTAGAAACCGTGTTGTTATCATTATATGTAAAGTTTGTAAGTCGAAGATTATCGCTAAACGATAATCATTTTTATGTTGTCCAAAGCTTGTAACAAAAATAAGAATCATGGCTTGTAATGTATAATATATGCAGTTTTTCTTTTAAAAATGTCGCATATAGAGGTCAATACCTCGCAATGAAATCATACGTTATTTAACACGTTCTTATGGTTAAGGACGGGTTATGACATGTGGTATCAGAGCGGTGGTCTTAGCGAACCAGGTTTGCATTAGTGTGTCTAACCGATAAGTCGTTAGGATACATTAGTAAGTCTGGACTTTGACCGGGTCTGATTTAAAAACCATTGCTTATCATTGTTGGTTAAAATTTATATGTAAATATTATGTAGTACTAATGGGTTAGTTGTTGTATGATAGATGTCGGGCTCAAAACTTGTTATCACATTCAGCGACTCCGAACCAGAATCTTCAGATGGTGTTCCAGTCATTAACCTATCCGATGACGAAAATGATATCTTTGGGGAAGACTCACAAATTCCGGATGAACCAACTATAGAGAACCCGGAAAGTGAACCCGAGGAGGAAAGTGAACCCGAGGAGGAAAGTGAACCCGAGGAAGAAATACAGGAAATTACAAAAGACGAGTTCGAACTAGGAAAGAAACGAAAGGCTAATGAATTAGAAAATTCAAATCCTGAGTTTAATAAGGATGATGTGGCACCAACTCCACTAGACACTACCACCCCTATTCCCGCTATTCCTATTCGTTCTATCCCGGCATCCAGTTCTTCAGTCCCACAGCCAAAATATAGGCAGACAGCCAGGATAAGCGTTAAGCGATTCTTTGAACCTAAACGTCCTAGAAAATAGACCAAACGATGCGCTGCCGTATTAAACCATGGGATCATATAATGTTTTGTATAATATTATTAGTGTGGTTTGCTTAATGTTCGATGTAAGATAAGCATATGTAAAATAGTGAAGTGTGAAATGCAATAATTTTCCATGGTTAAGTATTATTTAGATGGTAGTAATTGATTCTGTACTAAGCTATTAAGTATGGACATTAACGGGTAGGTACTACCCTAGATATAATTATAAAATGCTAATAAGAAGAAAAGGCTTTTATAATAATACCTGGTTCATATTATTAATAAGCTATAATGTACTGTAAATATACACTACATCTATAATATTCCATGTGAATAATTATTTTCTTTTCATTCTTATAGAAGAATATGGCGCGATTGAACCGAATGACGGAACAAGAAATCCAGGAACTCATCAATCAACGAGTGAACGACAGAATGTTATGGGTCGAGGCTGCAAGAGGTGCTGCAGTTAACCCAAATCCTCGTGTGGGGTGCACTTACAAAACTTTTCAAGCTTGCAAGCCCTCATCATTCAGTGGAACAGAAGGACCGATCGGTTTAACCCGATGGATAGAAAAGATGGAGACTGTGTTTAAAATCATTGGTTGTGTTGAAAAGGACATGACCAAGTATGCATCATGCACTTTACAAGATAGTGCACTCACGTGGTGGAAAAATTATGTGAAGGCTGTAGGAGGAGATGTAGCTTATGATACTCCATGGGAAGAATTCAAAACAATGTTAATCAACGAATATTGTCCAAGGAACGAGGTTAGGAAGTTGGAAGATGAATTACGAAGTCTGAAGGTTGTTGGTACTGAAATCACCAACTACAATCAGCGATTCATGGAATTAGTTTTGCTATGTCCTGAATTGGTTCTAACCGAAGAACGGAAGATTGAAATGTACAAAGATGGTTTGCCCAAAAAGGTCAAGCAAACGTTACAGCATCGAAACCTAAGACAATTCATGAAGCTATAACCATGGCAAACGAGCTAATGGATCAGGTCATCATGGATAAGAAAGTATCCAATACTGATGTGAAGGTATCAGGTAACAAAAGAAAGTGGAATGGAAATTATGATCGAGGTAACCAACAACAATCTTTTAAGAAACAAGAAATCACGCAAGGTGCGGGTAGTGGTTTAAGCTTTGGTTATAAAGGACAAAATCCTTTATGCAACCGATGCCACAAACATCACTCTGGTTACTGTAATGTGGTATGCAACAAATGTAATCGAAAGGGTCATCTTGCTGAAGATTGTAGGGCTCTCGTTATAAATACAAATGGTACCAAGACTCCTGCCACCAATGCAAATAGAACTGCTTTGGCTACCATTACTTGTTATGGGTGTGGAAAACAAGGTCACTATAAGAGCCAGTGCCCGAATCCAGAGAAAAATATATGACCTGCACGAGGGAGAGCATTTGTTATTAATGCTAGAGAGGCGTGTGAAGACCCGGAGCTTGTTATGGGTACGTTTACCATTAATAACTTATCCGCATCTATTATATTTGATACTGGTGCTGATAGAAGTTACGTGTGTAGAGACTTTCACGCTAAATTGAATTGTTCATCATTACCTCTAGATGCTAAGTACATGATTGAGTTAGCTAATGGTAAACTAATTAAAGCCGATAAAATTTGCCGTGATTGTAAAATAAATTTAGCCGGAGAAACATTTAAGATTGATTTGATACCCGTAGAATTAGGAAGTTTTGATGTAATAGTCGGCATGGACTGGATGTCCAAAATAGGAGCCGAAGTTGTGTGTGCCAAGAAGGCAATTCGCATTCCTCGTAAGAATAAAACGCCAGTAATGATTTATGGAGAGAAGGGTAACTCAAAGCTAAAACTCATTAGTTATTTGAAAGCTCAAAAGTGCTTGAAGAAAGGGTGCTATGCTATCTTAGCACATGTTAATAAAGTCGAAAAGAAAGAAAAAGAGAAGTGCATCAATGACGTGCCTGTGGCAAGAGATTTTCCTGAAGTATTTCCGGAAGAGTTGCCGGGATTACCTCCATTTAGATCTGTAGAATTTCAAATAGATCTTGTACCAGGAGCTGCACCGGTTGCCCGTGCTCCATATAGACTTACACCGTCCGAGTTAAAAGAACTTCAGAGTCAGTTAAAAGAATTACTGGATCGTGGATTCATACGACCAAGTACTTCACCGTGGGGAGCTCCAATTTTATTCGTCAAGAAGAAAGACGGATCTTTCCGAATGTGTATAGATTATCGTGAATTAAATAAGTTAACTATCAAGAATCGGTATCCACTACTGAGAATTAACGACTTATTTGATCAACTCCAAGGATCATGTGTGTACTCGAAAATTGACCTAAGATCGGGCTATCATCAATTACGTGTCAAAGAAGAAGATATACCGAAAACTGCTTTTCGGACACGCTACGGTCATTACGAATTTTTGGTTATGCCGTTTGGATTGACGAATGCGCCAGCTGTATTCATGGACCTCATGAATCGAGTTTGTAGTCCATATTTAGATAAGTTTGTTATCATTTTCATTGATGATATTCTTATCTATTCCAAGAGTGAGCAAGAGCATGAGCAGCATGTAAGGTTGATATTAGAGTTGTTAAGAAAAGAACAGCTATATGCTAAATTTTCTAAATGTGCTTTCTGGTTGAAAGAAGTGCAATTTCTTGGCCACGTTGTTAGTAGCAAAGGAATTCAGGTTGATCCAGCAAAAATTGAAGCCATTGAAAAATGGGAGACTCCTAAGACACCAACGCAGATACGCCAATTTTTGGGTTTAGCCGGTTATTATAGAAGGTTTATTCAAGATTTTTCCCGAATAGCTAAGCCGTTGACAGCATTAACGCAAAAAGGGAAGAAATACGAATGGACCTCGGAGCAGGAGAACGCATTTCAATTACTGAAGAAGAAGTTAACTACGGCGCCTATTTTATCGTTACCTGAAGGGAACGATGATTTTGAAATATATTGTGACGCTTCACGACAAGGTTTTGGTTGTGTTCTTATGCAACGAAAGAAAGTTATTGCATACGCATCTCGAAAATTGAAGATTCACGAGCGGAATTATACGACGCATGATCTAGAACTGGGAGCAGTCGTGTTTGCGTTAAAGATATGGAGACACTACTTATATGGGGTTAGATGCACTGTGTTTACTGATCATAAAAGTCTTCAACATATTTTCGATCAGAAACAGCTGAACATGAGGCAACGTAGGTGGGTCGAGCTGATAAACGACTATGATTGTGAGATTCGCTATCATCCCGGGAAAGCGAATGTAGTGGCTGACGCATTAAGCAGAAAGGAATGAGAACCAATTCGAGTACGAGCGATGAACATAAAAATTCGCATGAATCTCAACTCACAAATCAAAGAAGTTCAACGAAAAGCACTTACTAAAGAAAATATAGGAAATGAAATAATGAAAAAGTATGAGAAGCAACTCGTTATGCGGGAAGATGGAATTCGATATTTTGCAAATCGTATTTGGGTACCGAAGTTGGGTGGATTAAGGAAGTTGATATTGAACGAGGCACATAAGACAAGATATTCGATACATCCTGGAGTTGGAAAGATGTACCAAGATCTTAAGACGCATTATTGGTGGCCTAATTTGAAGACAGACGTTGCAACATATGTTGGGGAATGTTTAACTTGTTCCAAAGTCAAAGCAGAACACCAGAAGCCGTCAGGGTTACTTCAACAACCAGAAATTCCAGAATGGAAATGGGACGGTATTACCATGGATTTCATCACAAAGTTACCAAAGACTGCCTGGGGATACGACACCATTTGGGTAATTGTTGATCGTCTTACCAAATCTGCACATTTCTTGCCTATAGAGGAAACAGATAGAATGGAGAAATTATTACGATTATATATAAAGGAAATAGTTTCAAGGCATGGAATACCTATTTCCATTATATCTGATCGTGATAGTAGATTTACCTCAAAGTTCTGGCAATCACTACAGGAGGCACTAGGAACTCGTTTGGATATGAGTACCGCATATCATCCGCAAACGGATGGGCAGAGTGAAAGAACAATTCAGACTCTTGAAGACATGCTCAGGGCATGTGTGATCGATTTTGGAAACGGATGGGATACGTATCTACCATTAGCAGAATTCTCGTATAATAATAGTTATCATGCGAGCATTAAAGCTGCACCATTCGAAGCATTGTACGGAAGGAAGTGTAGATCTCCTATCTGTTGGAATGAAGTAGGAGATCGACAATTAACTGGTCCCGAGATCATACATGAAACTACTGAAAAGATAGTACAAATCAAAGAGAGATTGAAAACAGCCCGTAGTCGCCAAAAGAGCTACGCCGATGTCCGAAGGAAACCATTAGAGTTTCAGATCGGTGACATGGTTATGCTAAAGGTGTCACCTTGGAAAGGTGTAATACGTTTTGGTAAAAGAGGTAAACTGAACCCAAGATATGTAGGCCCGTTCAAGATCATCGAACGCATTGGACCGGTAGCTTATCGACTCGAGTTACCGCAACAACTCGCCGGAGTACATAATACCTTTCACGTCTCGAACCTTAAGAAGTGTCTTGCAAAGGAAGACCTCACCATTCCTCTTGAAGAAATCCATGTCGACGAGAAACTACAATTCATCGAAGAACCAATCGAAATCATGGATCGTGAAGTTAAACGGCTCAAGCAGAGCAACATACCGATCGTTAAGGTTCGTTGGAATGCTCGAAGGGGTCCCGAGTTTACTTGGGAACGAGAGGATCAAATGAAACAAAAGTATCCACACTTGTTTCCCGATGACGCAAAATAGGTACAATTTTAAAATTTCGGGACGAAATTTATTTAACGGGTAGGTACTGTAATGACCCGCACTTTTTCGATCATTCTATATTTATAAGATTAATATTTACATAAATTAAACCTTACCAACATGACAAGCAATCCAAATTGTGGAGACTTATGTCTTCGAAAAGAGTTTTACACAACGTTTGACCGTTCAATTTGACCGATGATATCACGAACTATATAACATACGATAATTATACGTTTATGTATATATATGTATTTATATATATTTAACATGATCTAAGGATGTTTAACATCTCATTGGGTACTAATAACAATGATTTATAAGTATATTTTGAAACTACTAACTTAAGTTTTCAAAACGATAACTATACGTAACGTTCTTCGACATAAATACTTATAACCTATAATACTTATACATGCATCGTATAGATATGTATTTTATCACTTTTAAAGGGCTTACATACATAAAACAATATAAGTATATTTACAAAAGATAGCTATATTTGAATCCTCGTTCCGTTTTCTCAAAGATTTCTACACGTATATCTAGGGTATATGTACCCGTATCATACGCAGCTTCTAGATGTATTTACTATTGGTATATACCAATAAAAATATGCTCCTTAGCAGCCTTAAATGATTAAGAAACATGTGGAACCAACCATTTGTCAAGTAGCATGAATTATTTAGCAAGAAAACAAAGTTAGGTATCTTTTTTTTCCTTTATAACCTAAAAAGGTTTTTATGCATGCACACCATTTCTTCACCCCATTTTCTCATACTTACACTCCCATTTCTCTCTCAAAATACTCTTAACTTCATACTTGATCATCTCCAAGCATTTTCCCCATCATTTAGCTTCAAAAACATCACTTAATCACCATAAGAAAACCCTTACAAAAACACTTCAAGAATCCTTCCAAGAACACAAACTTACTTCCAATCTTTCATCCAATTCCATCACCCTTTTAGTTCTACGTTCTTACTCCTCTTTTACAGCAACCTTGTCCAAGGAACTTGAGGTAGTAACTATGTTCATAACCTTATTCGATTCATATATATATAGCTATCTTATTTTGTGGTATAAAATTTTAACAACAAGAACATAGTTTGAAAGTTTTCAAACTTGTTTGCAAACTAAATAGATCCTTCTAACTTAACTTTTAAAATACTTCAAGACCTGTAATATAACTTAATTACATGCTAATTTAACAAGGTATAACTTGGTTTTTCAAAGAACACCTTAAAAACTGTTTTTACGACGTCGGAGTGCAACCGGGGACTGTTTTGGGTTGGATAATTAAAAACCATCTTAAACTTTGAATTGGAAGTTTATCTTCTGGAAAAATGATTTTTAATATGAATATGATAACACATAAAAATTTCATGATTTAATTCAAAGTATAAGTATTTTTAGAAAAATAATCATTTAAGGTTGTTTACATAAAGGAAAATGTTTAACTTCATAAGTTTCACTAAAGTTTCACCTATGCCGTGTGATTTTGAATACAAACCAAGGTATTTTCAGTTCATAGTCTTAAAGAGGAACTCGATCCAAGGAGATGGCAAGTTGAATCAACAAAAACGGATTTGTAACGAAGAAACTATGACCGAAACAAAATTGGTTATCCAAGACTTGTTTAACTTCGGGATTAATTGGGAAAAATTAAATAAAATCACATCTTTCTAAGATAACATGATATTTTATATATATGTACTTATAATTCAATTTTATATGGTTCAGGATCACCCATAAACAATACGAGAAGATTAATCATAAGATCCCATGTTTGTACGCAACACGTCATTTGACAACACCGGTACTTTATGTACGCAACACGTCATTTGACAACACCGGTACCGTGGGTCAAGATTAATCTCGACCAATACATATACGATGGGGTTTTATTTATTTCGTTGGGGGTTTTATTTATTTCATTGCGGGTATATTAAACATCTACAAATGAACCATTAAAATTGAATTACTAACAACGAAATGCTAACTACGGACTAAGGAATTATTCAAAGTATTAAAAGTATAACAAGTATATATATGAGACGTTTGTTTAAAAAGAAAAGGTATTGATATATTATATATGGATAGGTTCGTGATATCAACCGGAAGACCAAGTCAAAAATATATATATCTTCAAGACGAACGTGAGTATATAGTCCCACTTTTAAACTCTAAATATTTCGGGATGAGAATACATGTATTTTATGTTTTACGTTATGGACACAAGTAACTGAAAAATATATTCTACGTTGAGTTGTACCACTGGCATACTTCCCTGTAGCTTGGTAACTAATATTTACAGCGGTATTGTAAACGCGAATCCTGTTGATAGATCTATCGGGCCTGACAACCCCAACAAGACTGGACGACCAGTATTCAACGGTTGCACAGTACTTCGTTTTGTGACTACACTTGGTACGGTGTAGTAAGATTTCATATTAAAGGGAATATGCGACGTGATTAAATGTTAAGTATGGTTACCAAGTGCTCAACCACTTAGAATATTTTTATTAAACTGTTTATATACGAAATCTTGTGGTCTATATATATATATTGCTGCCGGCACTAAACCTATATCTCACCAACTTTATGTTGACCTTTTAAAACATGTCTATTCTCAGGAGATTACTAAAGCTTCCGCTGCATAATGTTGAATTTGAGCAGGATCTTGCGTACGCATATTTGTGTCAAAAATAAAACTGCATACCCGAGGATCTGTGTTGTAAAATATGCTAGAAACCGTGTTGTTATCATTATATGTAAAGTTTGTAAGTCGAAGATTATCGCTAAACGATAATCATTTTTATGTTGTCCAAAGCTTGTAACAAAAATAAGAATCATGGCTTGTAATGTATAATATATGCAGTTTTTCTTTTAAAAATGTCGCATATAGAGGTCAATACCTCGCAATGAAATCATATGTTATTTAACACGTTCTTATGGTTAAGGACGGGTTATGACATAAAGCAGTTCAAATTCTCTGATTGGGGCTTGTCAAGGCCTATAGATCTATCTTTAGGATTCGCGTCAATTAGTGGAGTTCACTAATTCTTAGGTTACCAGACAAAACAAAAAGGGATACGCTGTATAACAATTCAATCATAGAATGTAGTTCAAGTACTTGTGTCTATTTTGTAAAATACTTTCAAAACTGCATGTATTCTCATCCCAAAATATTAGATAGTAAAAATGGAACTATAACTCACTTTCCCAGATTATCAATTCATTCGAGTATTAGACTTTGCCATGTGTCGATTCATGAACATATAACAAATATACACATATATATCAAAGTATGATAGAAATATATTCATATCATATTTTATTACGTGTTGACGATTTAAGTTGTTAAGTTAGCAGTCCAACGTTAGTAGTCCACAATTAGTAGTCCACAGCTAGTAGTACATAAATAAATCAATATATGCATATTATCTCGAATCAATCCACGACCCAGTGTATACATATCTCAGACTCGATCACAACTCAAGGTATATATATTATTTTAGAATCAACCTCGACCCTTTATATGCTAACTCGAGTATTACCGCATATAGTGTCTTATGGGTTATTCAAAATAATATATATAGATGATGTCAATATGATATGTCAAAACATTGTATACATGTCTATGGTCTATCAAGATTATATAATATATGTTAGAATACATGTATAATCCGAGATAAGTTAGTTAAGTTATGGTTAGTATAGATTTGTTATAAAATTTACGTAGCTAAAACTAGTAATTTTAACCAATTTTGTTTTACCCATCATTTCTTCGTTACAAATCCGTTTTGAGTGAATCAAATTGCCATGGTTACGTATCGAACCAAAGATTAATAATCTAAACAGAAAAAGTATAGGTTTATAGTCGGGAATATAGGTTACAAGTCATTTTTGAAAGAGATAGTCATTTCCGTCGAAAAAATGACATCTTGATGACCATTTTGAAAAACATACTTCCACTTTGAGTTTAACCGTAATTTTTGGATATAGTTTCATGTTCATAAGAAATATCATTTTCCCAGGAGAACAACTTTAAAATCAAAGATTATCATAGTTTTTAATTATCCAACCCAAAACAGCCCCCGGTTTTACTACGACGGCGTATGTCCGGTTTTACGGTGTTCTTCGTGTTTCCATGTTTTAAACCATTAAGTTAGCATATCATATAGATATAAAACATATTTTTAGTTGATTTTAAAAATTAAGTTAGAAGGATTAACTTTGTTTAAGAACAAGTTTAGAATTAACTAAACTATGTTCTAGTGATTACAAGTTATAATCTTCGAATAAGATAGTTATATATATATGAATTGAATGATGTTATGAACATCATTACTACCTCAAGTACAGTAGGTAAACCTACTAGAAATAACAAGATTTGATATTGAGCTTCAAAGGATCTTGGATGGCTTGAAAGTTCTTGAAGTAGAATCATGACACAAAAACAAGTTCAAGTAAGATTAATACTTGAATTAAGATAGTTATAGTTATAGAAATTGAATCAAAGTTTGAATATGAATATTACCTTGAATTAGAAAGATAACCTAATGCAAATAACAAAGGTTTCTTGATCTTATATGATTACTTGGAATGGTTTTGAAAGATTGGAAGTAAGTTAACAACCTTGGAAGTGTTCTTGATGTGTTCTTGAGTAGTTGTTTTGTAAGTTGATCTAGGTTAGGATTTTTGAACTAGATTGAGCTAGATTTTGATGAAGATGATGAAGAACACTTAGAACATAAAGAGAAAACTTGAGAGAGATGAGTTTGATTTTAGAAAATTGAAATGAAAATGTGTTTGTGTTGGTGATCATTCACGTGAATGATGGAGTCTCCATATAGGCTCCATTAGTTTGTTTTTTTGCTAGATATTTCATGCTAGATGTTAAATGATGGTTCCCACATGTTTAGGTGACTCATTAAGGCTGCAAAGAGCTGATCATTGAAGTGTATATACCAATAGTAAATACATCTAGAAGCTGCATATCATACGAGTAGGAAACCGAATGAATACGAGTAGAATTGTTGATGAAAATGAATGAGAATTCAATTGTAACCAACTTTTATAAGTATGAGTGTTTTGATATGTGTCTTGAAGTCTTCCAAAAGTGTATTAATACCTCTTAATACACTACATGTATATACATTTTAACTGAGTCATTAAGTCATCGTTAGTCGTTACATGTAAGTGTTGTTTTGAAACCTTTAAGTTAACGATCTTGTTAAATGTAATTAATCCATTGTTATTATACTTAATGAGATGTTAAATTGTTATGTTAACATGATAACATGGTGTATGAATATATCTTAATACGATATATATATTAAAACATCATTACAACGATAATCGTTACATATATAATTTGTTTCGAAAACCTTAAGTTAGTAATCTTGTTTTACATATGTAGTTCATCGTCAACACACTTAATGATATATTTAGTTATCATTTTATCATGTTAAACATAGTGTATTAATATCTTAATACAATACATATGTATTTATTTTAATTAAGACGTTGTTATAACGATAATCGTTATATATATCGTTTCGAGTTCTTTAATTCAGTAGTCTCATTTTATGTATATAACTCATTGCTAATACACTTTGTAAGATTCTTACTTATCATAATATCATGTTATATATATATATATATATATATATATATATATATATATATATATATATATATATATATATATATATATATATATATATATCCATATATATCATCATGTCATTTTTACAAGTTTTAACGTTCGTGAATCGTCGGACAAACTGAGTGGTCAATTGTCTACATACAACTCATTTCAATTAATCAAGTCTTAACAAGTTTGATTGCTTAACATGTTGGAAACATTTAATCATGTAAATATAGTTTTTATTTAATATATAATCATGGAAAATTTCGGGTCACTACACATCTCACGGTCACCCTAAGCACAAAGTGATCACACCATCACCGGAGTTAAATATTACACTAACAGGTATAAGGGGGCACCTGACGCAGTGTCATGCAGACTCCCACTACAATCTACTGAGATTTAGAAACTCGATCTTTGGGTTCTATACACCCGATGTCACCCATCTCTCCACAATAATGACCCGAAGTCATACCTACCCGACAAACCTTATGGTTATTGTCTTATCAAAAATTCCTAGCGATCACACGCTACCTGCAATTCCACAGGGCCAAACGATATAGCCTAACAAAACCTTTCGTCTAACACTAAGAGGTGCTTGGAAACACCAAGTCTTACACCCTTCCACATATCGGCACTACCATTACAGCAAGGGGTATTTCATTAGGAATGTTACCCTCTAATCCACAACACGATAACACACTAACGCAATTATCATCATACGGGTCCCACTCCCATGAGTTTAATGACTCGCAGACTCCTTGATTCGCCAATTCTAAGGCGACTCACAACTAGAATCCTGACACAATTCTCTAACTACACACTCTACTGAGTGTAACCTAATACCATAATCATTAGACTTGCTACATTCCATTACGGAATTCAAGTCCTCATCGCACACACACACTAATCGATCATCCTAGTTACGATGGGTAACTATAACCAATGACAATCTCAATAGTACACCCACTACTTGGGGTGACTAAGCACGCACCAAAATCGTGAGTTCTCTCACTCAACTTAGCTAACCGAAACCACCGTAACACTTCCCGACTCACAAAGAACCCGATGTGACAACAAGCACATCACCCGTGACCACTATAATCTAGGTGTAGTGACCCGAACTTTTCCATGTTTATATATATTAAATGAAATTGATATTTACATGATTAAGTGTTTCCAACATGTTAAGCAATCAAACTTGTTAAGACTTGATTAATTGAAAAAGGTTTCATATAGACAATTGACCACCCAAGTTGACCAGCGATTCACGAACAAAAACTTGTAAAAACTATATGATGACATATATATGGATATATATATATATATATATATATATATATATATATATATATATATATATATATATATATATATATATATATATATATATATATATATATATATATATATATATATATATATATATATATATATATATATATATATATATATAGTTAACATGATATTATGATAAGTAAGTATCTCATTAGGTATTTTAACAATGAGTTATATACATAAAAATGAGACTATTGAATTAAGAAACTCGAAAACGATATATATATAACGATTATCGTTATAACAACGTCTTATTAAATACATATGAATCATATTAAGATATTGATACACTATATTTAAACATGATAAATGATAAGTAAACATATCATTAAGTGTATTAACAATGAATTACATATGTAAAAACAAGACTACTAACTTAAGGATTTCGAAACGAGACATATATGTAACGATTATCGTTGTAACGACATTTAAATGTATATATATCATATTAAGATATATTAATACATCATAATATCATGATAATGTAATAATATAACATCTCATTAGATATAATAAATAATAGGTTAACAACATTTAACAAGATCGTTAACTTAAAGGTTTCAAAACAACACTTACATGTAACGACTAACGATGACTTAACGACTCAGTTAAAATGTATATACATGTAGTGTTTTAATATGTATTCATACACTTTTGAAAGACTTCAAGACACTTATCAAAATACTTCTACTTAACAAAAATGCTTACAATTACATCCTCGTTCATTTTCATCAACAATTCTACTCGTATGCACCTATATTCGTACTCGTACAATACCCAGCTTCTAAATGTATGTACTATTGGTATATACACTCCAATGATTAGCTTTTAGCAGCCCATGTGAGTCACCTAACCATGTAGGAACCATAATTTGGCAACTAGCATGAATGATTACACAAAATTACAAACTAATATTACCTTATATGGAGTACCTACATCACTTTTTCAATCATCACCATAAACACTTTCATTTTTCAATTTTTATGCATCAAACTAAACTCTCTCAAGTGTTCTTCCATTGTTCTAAGTGTTCTTCATCATCTTCATCAAAATCTAGCTCAATCTAGTTCATAAATCCATACATAAACCAAGTTACAAAACAACTACTCAAGAACACACCAACAACACTTCCAAGTTTGCTAGCTTACTTTCAATCTTGCAAATCCATTTCAAGTGATCATCCAATCTCAAAAAATCTTTCTTATTTACAGTAAGATATCTTTCTAATTCAAGGTAATACTCATACTTAAACTTTGATTCAATTTCTATAACTATAACAATCTTATTTCGAGTAGAAATCTTACTTGAACTTGTTTTTGTGTCATGATTTTTCTTCAAGAACATTCAAGCCATCCAAGGATTCTTTGAAGCTAGATCTATTTTTCTCATTTCCAGTAGGTTTATCCATAAAACTTGAGGTAGTAATAATATTCATAACATCATTCGAATCATATATATAAGACTATCTTATTCGAAGGTTTAAACTTGTAATCACTAGAACATAGTTTAGTTAATTCTAAACTTGTTAGCAAACAAAAGTTAATCCTTTTAACTTAACTTTTAAAATCAACTAGACACATGTTCTATATCTATATGATATGCTAACTTAATGATTTAAAACCTAAAAACACGAAAAACACCGTAAAACCGGATATACGCCGTCGTAGTAACACCGCGGGCTGTTTTGGGTTAGTTAATTAAAAACTAAGATAAATTTTAATTTAAAAGTTGTTCTTCTGGGAGAATGATTTTTCTTATGAACATGAAACTATATCCAAAAATCATGGTTAAACTCAAAGTGGAAGTATGTTTTTCAAAGTGGTCATCAAGACGTC
This sequence comes from Rutidosis leptorrhynchoides, assembly GCF_046630445.1. Taxonomy (NCBI): domain Eukaryota; kingdom Viridiplantae; phylum Streptophyta; class Magnoliopsida; order Asterales; family Asteraceae; genus Rutidosis; species Rutidosis leptorrhynchoides. Next base: position 168,504,716 of record NC_092338.1, on the reverse strand, counting down.
GTTCTTTCGACTGAAATGACTACCTCTTATAATATTGAATTGTAACCTGTATTTCCGACTATAAACTTATACATTTTCTGTTTAGATCCATAAAATTAAGTTCAATATGAAACCATAGCAACTTGAATCACTCAAAACGGATTTAAAACGAAGAAGTTATGGGTAAAACAAGATTGGATAATTTTTGCTTGTTGTAGCTACGTGAAAATTGGTAACAAATCTATATTAATCATATCTTAGCTAACTTATATTGTATAATACATATATTCTAATATATTATGTAATCTTGGGATACCATAGACACGTATACAAATGTTTTGACATATCATATCGACCCCTGTATATATATTATTTGGAACAACCATAGACACTCTATATGCAGTAATGTTTGAGTTAGCTATACAGGGTTAAGGTTGATTCCAAAAATATATATATACTTTGAGTTGTGATCTAGCCTGAAACATGTATACACTGAGTTGTGGATTGATTCAAGATAATATATATCGATTTATTTCTGTACATCTAACTGTGGACAACTAGTTGTAGGTTACTAACGAGGACAGCTGACTTAATAAACTTAAATCATTAAAACGTAATAAAAATGTTGTAAATATATTTTGAACATACTTTGATATATATGTACATATTTGTTATAGGTTCGTGAATCGACCAGTGGCCAAGTCTTACTTTCCGACGAAGTAAAAATATGTGAAAGTGAGTTATAGTCCCACTTTTAAAATCTAATATTTTTGGGATGAGAATACATGCAGTTTTATAAATGTTTTACGAAATAGACACAAGTAATTGAAACTACATTATATGGGTGAATGATCGAAGCTGAATATGCCCCTTTTGCTTGGTAGCCTAAGAATTAGTAAACCGATCTACTAATTGACGCGAATCCTAAAGATAGATCTATTGGGCCTAACGAACCCCACCAAAGTACCAGATGCTTTAGTACTTCGAATTCGTTTGTTATCATGTCCGATGGATTTCCCGGAATGATAGGGGATATTCTTATATGCATCTTGTTAATGTTGGTTACCAGGTGTTCACCATATGAATGATTTTTATCTCTATGTATGGGATGTATATTGAAATATGAAATCTTGTGGTCTATTATTACGATTTGATAAATATATATGTTAAACCTATAACTCACCAACATTTTTGTTGACGTTTAAAGCATGTTTATTCTCAGGTAATTATTAAGAGCTTCCGCTGTTGCATGCTAAAATATGGACAAGATTCGGTGTCAGCATGATTGTATAATATTGTTTAAAACTGCATTCGAGATTTACTTTGTTGTAACATATTAATATTGTAAACCAATATGTATTGGTAGTGTGTAAGTGTGATATTTTTAGATTATCATTTCTTGATAATCTAGGTGGTGTCTTTTTAACCTTGTCGATAAAATAAAGGTTATGGTTTGTTTTAAAAACGAATGCAGTCTTTGAAAACCGTCTCATGTAAAGGTCAAAACCTCGCAAAAGAGATCAATTAATATGAAACGTTTATAATCGATATGAACGGGACATTTCACTAGGAACCAATAAGAGATTCCTAACTCGTCCCGATTCTACCCCAACCATGCCACATTTCCTCCGCTCGGTACTCGTCATGTCATGCTTGGTGTCAAGATACACTTTCGTAATAATGGTGATCAGTCACTATTACAATTTCGTACCTTACCATTTCCACATGGTCACACAAATTACTTTACACGGACGGACGCAACATTCACGCAAAATAACACGCGATAACTCCTATCATCCGAATGACCAAAGTCCTTACGAAGAACCTCGATCACTCGAAACCACTAAACATCCGAATCTCTCTAATAGATTCGTCTCTAGGACACCGCACCAAAAGATACCTGTATATGCACCTATATACAATATAATAATAAATATGCACACGTACACCGCAACAACAAATCAACCTACAACCTAGGTGACTATCACTAAAACAATGTTCAAGTTCACCTACTTACATTAGGCACTAGCTATCTAAGGCACTAATTTACACACGAAATAAGGCCCCACATAATCACTCTTTGGACAAACACAAGTCCTAGTTAATCACCTACTCTAAGGCACTAACAAATCTCAATCAAACCCGTATTCCTACAAGTCCCGCAAATAACGCACAACCGTCAATAAGTCTAAGACTAGGCACTTATTCCAAGGTTACCTACTTCTTAGACTATGCTCTGATACGACTTGAAACGACCCCAAATCCGTTTACCAAAAATGAAGCACTTATATATATATGTATATATATATATATATATATATATATATATATATATATATATATATATATATATATATATATATATATATATATATATATATATATATATATATATATAAGTTAGGTCCCATTAATACGATACATTTCCAGCTCTGTTTTAACCAAAAACATAATATTGTAACGATACGTTTAACAATTTATAATGACCCTTGGCACACAAACTACACATTACGAAATCATTTGTAATAATAACACAATCACACGAAATATGGGTTAATACACAATAACCCAACCCGATACCAAGAGCATAATCCCGGGAATACCAATTCCTCAATCCGCGTCTAAATATCTAAAAGCTAATTCTACAAGCTTAAGCAACGTCTATCAACCCTAGTCTAGCAACTAGGTAACTCCGCATCAACGATACCTATAAAAAGGTAAACAACGAGAGGGGTAAGCATAAAGCTTAATGAATGCAATAATTATATATACATATACAATTTACCTACTTGCACCCACTTACACAAACACGCATAAATCACGCATATCAATGCATACAAGCTACCATTTTCAAACGTATAAACTAGAATCATCATCTTAGCATATAATCTCAACAATATAAATGCTAAATATTAAGCAACACACAAACCATTGATGTCCACAACATCCGTTAGCATTCAGTGCTAGCCCCGAGAATGGTATCGTCAACATCGAACTTAAATCCCATCCGCCCTAGTAAATGTGGTATCATCAAAATCGAACTTAAAACCCACATATGAGGTATCGTAACATCGAACTTTAAACCTTCATCACAAGTCACTACATTAGTAGTATGGCATCGTCAACATCGAACTTTAAATCCATACATGAGGTATCGTCACCACCGAACTTTAAACCCTCATCGAACATCATTACAATAGTGGTATGGCATTGTCAACATCGAACTTTAAATCCATACATGAGGTATCGTCACCATCGAACTCTAAACCCTCATCAAACAATAACACATACAAGGATATGGTATTGTCACCATCGAACTTTAAACCCATATCCCATAAGTAAATTCACCGTATACATACATATATAATTATTCCACGCACCTTGAAATGCCCGCACCAGTCATGTATGTGAATCGCATCCAAACGCAATCGAGCAAGACTTTACCTATAATACACATATAGGTACAATATACACATAAAAACAAATTCTCTAAAAGAGAACCTGACACAAACATCCTTTGGCCGAGGGATCAAACCTTGCTTGCCAAAACCCACCCATTTAACACCTAATGTACACAAACCAATTACCTCTTCGGGTGGTAATTCAAACCCACTCTACAAAGTACAATTTAAACCAATTTATACTCTAAACCAATTAGACCAACCTAGGTCTTAACACTAAATTACTACTTAGGTAGTAATAATTTCAAACGTTATTTACACCAAAACCCCAACACGTGCAATATTGACTCATATTGCGTTTGACCACGTTTGACTTATGTTTAGATACCATTTTACCTAAAATCACTTCCCACAATTACTTTCGTTCAAAAACATCATTTAACACTTAACAAAAGTGTTTAACATTCATTTGTTCAAAATTAGTGTCATTACCAAAATTCGACTCAATCAAAGTCAACCCATTTTGACACAACTCATAAAAACACCCATAATCACTAAAGACTAGTGATTATATTTTTAAAACACCAATTAACACCTAAACCAAGTATTTACATGCTTGATTCACCAAAATTTGACTCAAAATTTAGTTTGACACAAAATCAAGCTTACTTGACTCAAAATACCCACTTGACCCATTTTGATCCAAATTAGGGTTTAACTCACTTTGACTTGTCAATTTACACCCAAAACACCTACAATCACTAACAACTACTGATTGTGTCTCAAAATCAACATTCAAAACCCTAAGTCACACATTTAGGCTTACTTACATGAATCTTACCCAAAAAACCCCCCAAAATCATGAGAAATGGGGTTTATAACCCTAACTAGTACAAACCCTAACTCAAACAAGAATCTTAACAATGAAATTCGGATTTAGAATTTACCAACACTACCACAACGTAGCCGTGAATGAGGTGAACAACTTTAACTCTCGTGACTTGACCCAATTCACTCTTCTTCTTCCTCAAACCAAGCTCTCTCTCTCTCTCTCTCTCTCTCTAGAAATGGATGAGAGTGTTTGAGAAGGTGAAATGAGGATAAGAATGAGGTTGGATCAGTTTTACGCCTCCTGGCCGCAAATTATGGTCGGGCCTCAAAAGTGGCCGCAAGAATGCACCCATTTGGGCGCTGAAGAACCCCATCCAGCAGCAAATTGCGCCTACCAGCCGCAAATTACGGGTGGTCCATTTTTCGTTTTTTTCTGACACTTGTTTTGGTCGTAACTTTCAAACCGTAGCTCCGGTTTTGATGAATCAAATATCGTTGGAAATGT